>NC_068422.1:21548895-21661395 GCF_023373465.1 Oncorhynchus keta
ATATTCACTACTTGCTCTGGTCAAAAGTAGTGCACTATATAGGGACTAGGGTGCTATTTCCTCTGTGTTTCTGTGGGGCACTGTGAGTGCTGTATCTCCTCTACACCAGCATGCATTTTAGTGTTGTTCAGGCCCATTGTATACTATAAACACAGCTCTCCCCAGTTCTCATAGACAAGGAGAAAGAGGCCTGCTTTTCAGTGACTTAACATGCTTGTCTGAGAGGATGAATTATGGATAAATAAGGAGAAGATGGTCAGTATTGTAGTGATGTTATAAAAGGCACAAGTGTAAGGTTTAGTATGGAGGGTTTAGGGTGGAGAGTTTAGGACATGTGCTCACACTGCCCAGTGGCCTTCCACTCCTACAATACTTTAGTGTCTAAATAGGAATGATAGCTTGGTAATGTAGTATCTTAAATTCACATCAGTACATGTAGCACTCTGGCTTCAACAAATGTTTTGGTATGGGAACCAAGTCACCAACCCTAGAGAATCAGTCAATTTGAAAAATATTGTTTGGAAGAGTAGGTCTTGTTTTTATTTTATTATTATGAAATATTTGGATTATTTTATCTTGGCCAGGTGTGCTCAAATTGGTATTTTGTGACAAAGTGAATCTTGAATGTATGAACAAAATCTTCTAAAAAAAGGCTTCTTATTTTATCTAGGTGACTTAGTTTTTGAAGTTCTGTTGGACTGAAAGGAGCTCAGTTTTCACTCTGTCACTCTGGTGCCGATTTTAACCACAGATATATTTTATCTGTTTATCTGTGTTTTGTGTGTGCGCGTGCGTGTGTGACTTATGTTTGGCTACTGTTATAAGACTGCTACAGTACTAATATAACCCTCTCCAGGGAAGCACACTAAGTGTTGGTGCAATACTTAAACAATTTTAACAGTAAAAATGTTAACCTTTTATTGTGACATTCAGGTGAGCTTTGAAAGAGCAAATAAGAGATGAACAGAAGGGAGTTGAGAAGAGAATTCTTAGTATGTGAGGATGGAGGAACTGAGAGAATATGTTGGTTTCCTTGGTTTCCAAATTGAGAGTCCATGGAATTGAACTAATGTTTTCATATGATACTTTTGACCCTATTTGTGATGCGGGCGTATGCTCGGCATGGTAGATTCTTGATTGCTTGAAACGCATGATCCCTCTGGTTGCAAGTTGCATCACATACTTACAAAGATGCAAACACAATTTCAGGATGCCCTAAAAATTGTCTACGATACCTAACTGTCTATATGTCTCACTAAAGGTAAATATATTGTACAGTGCAGCATAATATTATGTCTAATTTGATATATTTTCCTGTAGCATAAATCACGAGTGCTTGCATTTTCTACAGAAGTGTGTTCTTCATTGTTCCGTAGAAGACGTGTCATAGTAGAGAATATCATCCTGCCGTAGATGTGTTGTAGTAGAGAATATCATCCTGCCGTAGATGTGTCGTAGTAGAGAATATCATCCTGCCGTAGAAGATGTGTCGTAGTAGAGAATATCATCCTGCCGTAGAAGACGTTTCGTAGTAGAGAATATGACAGTGAGTCAGATTTGTTGATGTCTCGCCAGCCTCTCTGATACTGAGACTTAATATCAGTCTGTTGGCCATGAGTCTGAATTAAGAAACATTCACAGAGAACAGGAGGCCTTCACTTATTGTTTACGGGTGGTGTGGCCATAGAAATATGATGTTGGCCTGAGGGGCGCTGTCCCTTCTAGTGATTATATTTCTGAGTGTAGCGCCTATTTTGGGCAGTGATAATCATTGAGCAAAATGCCTCTTGTCCCTTTTTGCCTTCTAACATAAACCCACCTCCCCTCCCTCTCTGTGAACTAGATACAGTGGGGCAAAAAAGTATTTAGTCAGCCACCAATTGTGCAAGTTCTCCCACTTAAAAATATGAGAGAGGCCTGTAATTTTCATCATAGGTACACTTCAACTATGACAGACAAAATGAGAAGAAATATCCAGATTTTTAATGAATTTCTTTGCAAATTATGGTGGAAAATAAGTCGTCCTGGTCCCTTTGCAGAAAAACAGCCCCAAAGCATGATGTTTCCACCCCCATGCTTCACAGTAGGTATGGTGTTCTTTGGATGCAACTCAGCATTCTTTGTCCTCCAAACACGACGAGTTGAGTTTTTACCGAAAAGTTATATTTTGGTTTCATCTGACCATATGACATTCTCCCAATCTTCTTCTGGATCATCCAAATGCTCTCTAGCAAACTTCAGACGGGCCTGGACATGTACTGGCTTAAGCAGGGGGACACGTCTGGCACTGCAGGATTTGAGTCCCTGGCGGCATAGTGTGTTACTGATGATAGGCTTTGTTACTTTGGTCCCAGCTCTCTGCAGATCATTCAATGGGTCCCCCCGTGTGGTTCTGGGATTTTTGCTCACCGTTCTTGTGATCATTTTGACCCCACGGGGTGGTGAGATCTTGCGTGGAGCCCCAGATCGAGGGAGATTATCAGTGGTTTTGTATGTCTTCCATTTCCTAATAATTGCTCCCACAGTTGATTTCTTCAAACCAAGCTGCTTGCTTACCTATTGCAGATTCAGTCTTCCCAGCCTGGTGCAGGTCTACAATTTTGTTTCTGGTGTCCTTTGACAGCTCTTTGGTCTTGGCCATAGTGGAGTTTGGAGTGTGACTGTTTGAGGTTGTGGACAAGTGTATTTTATACTGATAACAAGTTCAAACAGGTGCCATTAATAGATGTAACGAGTGGAGGACAGAGGAGCCTCTTAAAGAAGTCTGTGAGAGACAGAAATCTTGCTTATTTGTAGATGACCAAATACTTATTTTCCACCATAATTTGCAAATAAATTCATTAAAAATCCTACAATGTGATTTTCTGGATTTTTCTTTCTCATTTTGTCGGTCATAGTTGAAGTGTACCTATGATGAAAATTGCAGGTCTCATCTTTTTAAGTGGGAGAACTTGCACAATTGGTGGCTGACTAAATACTTTTTTGCCCCACTGTATTTTCTCACGTCTCATCTCCAACCTGGGGTGCAGAAGCTTTATAGTCGTCATCTCAACTTTTTAAGGGAGATTTTTTTTATTACAACATTGTTTATTTTAATGGGGAGCTGTGTGACTTGGTTTTGTAATGTGGTGGTTGGGTTATTGAGGTGTTGGATAATGTTGGAGCAAGTTTCTCAAGTGGTTGTTCATAGCTTCCTTTGTCTCTCTACCATGTCATGTGTGTGGTTTAGTTTATCATTATGCTTATTGTGTTGTCTTTTAAACTGATGAAAAGTAATTAAAGGAGAGGTTGAAGCCCACGAAATAGGATGCAGTAGCATCTCAGAGGCCTGTTTTGCCACCATTGACCTTCATTTGATGGAATATATGTTTTGTGTTTTCTATTCATGTATTTTTTTTTAAGAAAGGGATCTGAAAATGTATGTTGGTATAGGACCGGTCTGTTGGGTTTCTGTTAATTTGCCCTCTGAAATGAATTACAATTGGTTTTATTTTAAATTTGTAAAGCATGTTTTCTACTTTACTCTCTCGAAGGATATTTGCTACTGAGCATTGTTGGTGAAAAATCAGTGTATGGTTCTGTGATTCCTGGTATTTTTATGATGATACAGTACAACCTCTCACATTCAGCATTTGTTGTCTGATAATCCTTCTTTTTAGAATACCCCACTGACTGTGTATGTTTAAAGATATTGCTTTGTTCTGTTGACATACTCTAACACCATCGTGTGAGTGGAGAGAGCATTTTTCATTTTGAACTCTGAACATTATTTTTGCACACATGTAGCCTTGTGCTGTTGTCGCCACTATAATAGAGCGAAAATAGAATGTCTGTTATGTTTCATTCTGTATGAGTTGTGTATGGGGTGAGATTGACTACATTCACTGAATTCTTATCTATTTCAAAGTAACTGCCCAGATGTTCCAGATTTCTATAATTACTTACAATGTGAGTGAAGTGGATTTCCTTCCAATTATTATTTTTAAATTTACCAAAAAATCTGCTTTCCTGTGTGACATGATGACATGTTCTATGAGGAAATAGCAAGCATTTATGAAAAGGTCTGTTTGAGATGGTTTGAGGTGGGGTTGTGTTTTGTTTCTCCAATGTATGCTCCGGCCACAAACGAGTATAGGACGAGTCAACATTAGTTGGATACGAGTTTACTAAATATGAACTTTTAAGTGAGATTTTCACTTGGCAGTTACTTTAAGATGTTTTTCCCAAGTGCAATATTTAGATGTGTGTTGTCACAAGCGTTCTATTATAAAGGCTATCATGGTTAACTAAAATATCAATGCATCCTTTATTCTGTGGACTTTAGTGACACTTGCAGTAAAATGTTAATAACATTAGATTACTTTCCTTTTGCTATTTTTTGGTGCCCATTCTCTGAGCAGGTAAGCATTTTGTTTTTACTCCTTTCCATATGTATTTGGACAGCAAAGTGAAAACATTTTATTTTTCTCTATACTCCAGCATTTTAGATTTGAGCTAGAATGTCAGATTTTATTTGAGGGTATTTTAATACATATCTGTTTTACCATTTAGACATTTAAATAACTTTATCTAGTCCCCACATTTGAAGAAGTCTTAAGTATTTGGACAAATTCACTTAGTGTATCAAAGTAGTCAAACCGTTAAGTATTTGGTCCCATATTCCTTGCACGCAATGATTACATCAAGCTTGTGACTCTACAAACTTGTTGGATGCATTTGCGGTTTGTTTTGGTTTATGTTTTGCATAATAGGGACTGAATAGGAAGAGTCACGTCATCAAAAAACTCTGCAGCTCGAATGACCCGCAACAAACTCAGTCTGCCTAGTAATGCCATGACATCCCGATCTAGCCTGCTACAGTAGCAGGGCAAATGTATATTTTTATTAGAATTTAAATGACAATACAAATAAACATAGGATATCAAGACAAATACATGTTCAATATATGAACATTTTGGAAAGAAGTAGGTGCAACCTAAAAATGTGTTGACATCATTGGACAGGAAAAGGCGCAGCGCTCACTCACCATAGTTTTTTTTATTAGACAAATTTAAGACATTGACGTTTCATCCTTCATTGGCCTTCAGAATCAATAATAAATCTCAAGAAGACCGAAACGTCAATCTTTTAAACTTGTCTAATAAAACGACGCATTTTCCTCTCCAACAATATATGACAAATAAAACGGTCACACTTTTATTTGGATAGTCCCATATACAATCAATAAACAGGTAGGATATCAAGACATCTTTTAAACATGTTTAGAGTGACTGATTACATCTAATCAGTTACATGTAAAATGATTACAAAACGAACTAAAATCAGTTACCAGCTAAATATTTTTAACTTTGATTATTTTTAAATTTAGAAAGGATGTTTGCAAAAAAAACGACACCTTTCTGTTTTCTCAATGACATTCAATTCAGCATTGAAAGTAGGAGCAAGTTTAAGTATGTTCCACCTGAGCAGAATATGTGAACGGAGTTCAGGTGGCGTGGCGAGAATCTGTCTCCTCACCACGCGCTCTCACCACTGGTGTCCCCCAGGGCTCTGTTCTAGGCCCTCTCCTATTCTCGCTATACACCAAGTCACTTGGCTCTGTCATAACCTCACATGGTCTCTCCTATCATTGCTATGCAGACGACACACAATTAATCTTCTCCTTTCCCCTTCTGATGACCAGGTGGCGAATCGCATCTCTGCATGTCTTGCAGACATATCAGTGTGGATGACGGATCACCACCTCAAGCTGAACCTCGGCAAGACGGAGCTGCTCTTCCTCCCGGGAAGGACTGCCCGTTCCATGATCTCACCATCACGGTTGACAACTCCATTGTGTCCTCCTCCCAGAGCGCTAAGAACCTTGGCGTGATCCTGGACAACACCCTGTCGTTCTCAACTAACATCAAGGCGGTGGCCCGTACCTGTTGGTTCATGCTCTACAACATCCGCAGAGTACGACCCTGCCTCACACAGGAAGCGGCGCAGGTCCTAATCCGGGCACTTGTCATCTCCCGTCTGGATTACTGCAACTCGCTGTTGGCTGGGCTCCCTGCCTGTGCCATTAAACCCCTACAACTCATCCAGAACGCCGCAGCCCATCTGGTGTTCAACCTTCCCAAGTTCTCTCACGTCACCCCGCTCCTCCGCTCTCTCCACTGGCTTCCAGTTGAAGCTCGCATCCGCTACAAGACCATGGTGCTTGCCTACGGAGCTGTGAGGGGAACGGCACCTCAGTACCTCCAGGCTCTGATCAGGCCCTACACCCAAACAAGGGCACTGCGTTCATCCACCTCTGGCCTGCTCGCCTCCCTACCACTGAGGAAGTACAGTTCCCGCTCAGCCCAGTCAAAACTGTTCGCTGCTCTGGCTCCCCAATGGTGGAACACACTCCCTCACGACGCCAGGACAGCGGAGTCAATCACCACCTTCCGGAGACACCTGAAACCCCACCTCTTTAAGGAATACCTAGGATAAGATAAAGTAATCCTTCTCACCCCCTCCCCCCCCTTAAAAGATTTAGATGCACTATTGTAAAGTGGCTGTTCCACTGGATGTCATAAGGTGAATGCACCAATTTGTAAGTCGCTCTGGATAAGAGCGTCTGCTAAATGACTTAAATGTAAATGTAATGTAAATGAGTTGAGCGGTCGGAAATCGCGCTCATTGGTCATGGAGCAGCTCCAGCTCTCCACATCCTTTCCAACGGCTCCTCCAAAAACCACTCTGCGCTCACAGATAATAAAGCTGCCCCTCACAATTTAACCAAACCATATGATTTGAATGAAACGTATTTGAATAAACATGAAAATGTGAATGTAAGTAGCACTAATCATTTCAAATGGGTTACATGTCGTATTAAACGGCATATATACACTTTAAATAGGTCAGGAGCCAGACAGGGAGCCTAAGAAGGAATGAAAATGAATTATTCTGGTTATTTATTTCAAGGCTATAGCCTACAAAGAAATACATTGTGAAGCATTTGCGAGTGCGACACCAGGCTGGTAGGGACATAAAGCGCTCATCAATAAACAACATTTCGTTGTATTAAATCATCGTCTATAAATTGCGCATATAGGCTGGGACATACTTAGAATTAAATACAAATTAAAGGGAACATGCCTTATTAGGCTCAGTCTACAGTGCCTTTTAATTCATTTTTAGAAACACGAGTTTGGCCAGAGTCTGTGGCTTCAGGCTTATGCGATGGTGCCTGTATAGCAGCGGAGAATATCCTCTCCATTCTTGTAGAGCCACTGGAGAAGCTAAACACCCTTAGAAACACCCTTAGAGCTACTCTTGCCAGGCTGGGAAGAGATGCAGATTTCTTTAATGTATTTTTTTATTTACAGTGCTTTCAGGAAGTATTCAGACCCCTTGACTTTTTACACATTTTGTTACAGCCTTATTCGAAAATGTATTAAATAGTTTTTTCCCTCCATCAATGTACTCACAATACCCCTTAATGACAAAGAAAAAGCAGGTTTTTAGAAATTGTTGGAAATGCATTAAAGAGAACTGCTATCACAATTACATACTGGTCAAAAGTTTTAAAACACCTACTCATTCAATAGTTTTTCTTTATTTTTACTATTTTCTACATTGTAGAATAATGGTGAAGACATCAAAACTATGAAATAACACACGTGGAATAATATAGTAACCAAAAAGGTGTTAAGCAAATCAAAATATATTTTAGACTCTTCAAAGTAGCTACCCTTTGCCTTGACACCTTTGCACGCTCTTGGCATTCTCTCAAACATAAATGGAATGCTTTTCCAACAGCCTTGAAGGAGTTCCCACATATGCTGAGCACTTGTTGTCTGCTTTTCCGTCACTCTAAAGTCCGACTCATCCCAAACCATCTCAGTTTGGTTGAGGTTGGGGGATTGTGGAGGTCATCTGATGCAGCACTCCATCACTCTCCTTGGTCAAATAGCCCTTACACAGCCTGGAGGTGTGTTGGATCATTGTCCTGTTGAAAAAGTAATTATAGTCCCACTAAGCCCAAACCAGATGGGATGGTGTATCGCTGCAGCATGCTGTGGTAGCCATGCTGGTTAAGTGTGCCTTAAATTCTAAATAAATCACTGACCGTGTCTCCAGCAAGGCACCCTTGCATTACAGTGGGAAATACACTTGCAGAAGAACATCCGTTCACCCACACCGCGTCTCACAAAGACAGCGGTTGGAACCAAAAATCACCTGTTTGGACAAATTTCCACTGGTCTAATGTTCCTTGCTCATGTTTCTTGGCCTAAGCAAGTCTCTTCTTATTATTGGTGTCCTTTAGTAGTGGTTTCTATGCAACAATTTGACTATGAAGGTCTGATTCACAAAGTCTCCTCTGAACAGTTGATGTTGAGATGTGTCTGTTACTTGAACTCTGTGAAGCAGTTATTTGGGCTGCAATTTCTGAGGCTGGCAACTCTAATGAACTTATCCTCTACAGCAGAGGTAAAGATGGCTCTTCCTATCCTGTGACAGTCCTCATGAGAGCCAGTTTCATCATAGCGCTTGATGTTTTTTTGCGACTGCACTTGAAGACACTTTAAAAGTTCTTGAAATGTTCCGTATTGACTGAACTTCATGTCTTAAAGTAATCTTTGCTTATTTGAGTTGTTCTTGCCATAATATGGACTTGGTTTTTACTAAATAGAGCTATCTTCTGTATACCTCCCCTACCTTGTCACAACACAACTGATGGCTCAAACGCATTTAGAAGGAAATCAATTCCACAAATTAACTTTTTAAGAAGCCACACCTGTTTATTGAAATGCATTCCAGGTGACTACCACATGAATCTGGTTGAGAGAATGCCAAAAGTGTGCAAAGCTGTCATCAAGGCAAAGGGTGGCTATTTGAAGAATCTCAAAAAAAGAAATAGATTTTGATTTGTTTAACTTTTTTGGTTACTACATGATTACATGTGTTATTTCATAGTTTTGATGTCTTTGCTATTATTCTACAATGTAGAAAATAGTAAAAAATAAAGAAAAACCTTTAAATAGGTAGGTTTTCTAAAACTTTTGACCGGTAGTATTCAGACCCTTTACTTTGTTGAAGTACCTTTTGGCTGTGATTACAGCCTCGAGTCTTCTTGGGTGTGATGCTTCAAGCTTGGCCCACCTGTAATTGGGTAGGTTCTCCCATTTTTCTCTGTAGATCCCCTCAATCTCTATCAGGTTGGATGGGGAGGGTCGCTGCTCAGCTATTTTCAGGTTTCTCCAGAGATGTTTAATCGGGTTCAAGTCTGGGCTCTGGCTAAGCCACACAAGGACATTCAGAGACTTGTCCCGAAGCCACTCCTGGGTTGTCTTGGCTGTGTGCTTAGGGTTGTTGTCCTGTTGGAGATGAACCTTCACCCCAGTCAGGTCCCGAGTGCTCTGGAGCAGGTTTAGTCAAGGATCTCTCTGTACTTTGCCCCGTTCATCTTTCCCTCCATCCTGACTCGTCTCCCATTCCCTGAAAAACATCCCCACAGCATGATGCTGCCACCACCATGCTTCACCGTAGGGATGGTGCCAGGTTTCCTCCAGATGTGACACTTGGCATTCAGGACAAAGAGTTCAATCTTGGTTTCATCAGACCAGGGAATCTTGTTTCTCATGGTCTGAGAGTCCTTTAGGTGCCTTTTGGAAATCTTCAAGCGGGCTGTTATGTGCCTTTTACATAGGAGTGGCTTCTGTCTTGTCACTCTACCATAAAGGCATGTATGGTGGAGTTCTGCAGAGATGGTTGTCCTTCTAGAAGTTTCTCCCATCACCACAGAGGAACTCTGGAGCTCTGTCAGATTTACAATTGTGTTCTTGGTCACCTCCTTGACCAAGGCCCTTCTCCCCCGATGGCTCAGTTTGGCTGGGTGACCAGCTCTAGGAAGAGTATTGACGGTTCCAAGCTTCTTTCATTTAAGAATGATGGAGGCCACTGTGTTTTTGGGAACCTTCAATGCTGCAGACATTTTTGCTTCCCTTTCCCAGATCTGTGACTCAACACAATCCTGTCTAGGAGCTCTACAGACAATTCCTTCAACCTCATGGCTTGGTTTTTCCTCTGACATGCACGGTCAACTGTGCGACCTTATATAGACAGGTGTGTGCCTTTCCAAATCACGTCCAATTGAATTTACCACAGGTGGACTCAAATCAAGTTATATAGAAACATCTCAAGGGTGATCAATGGAAACAGGATGCACATGAGCTCAATTTGGAGTCTCATAGCAAAGGGTCTGAATACTTATGTAATTAAGATATTTATGTTTATTTTTAATACATTTACAAAATTGCAATAAAAGCTGTTTTCGCTTTGTCATTATGGGGAATTTTGTGTAGATTGACGAGGAATTTCTTTTATTTAATCCATTTTAAAATAAGACTGTAACGTATTAATATGAAAAAAGTCAAGGGGTCTGAATACTTTCCGAATGCATTGTATTTACTACTGTGATGTGGTTCCAATTTAAAGGAGAGATGGGACGATTGGTATCCTTGTTGTAGGCCTATGCTACCTCATGAGTATGAAACATCACAGAAAAGGTGAGGAATTTATTATGCAATGATCATGTAAATTACATTTTAAAAAATAGCCTAGAAAATGCTTACTTCTAATCATTTTAAAATACAAAGATAATCTATTTAGTTTTTCTCTCATCACTATTGGCAGATGCCAGCAGCATACCACTCTGCCAGGAGCATATGACCTATCCCATTACTAACTTACCACTGACTCTAAGCGGGATTGGTCCTTGTCATCCCTAAATGGGAGACCAGATGCTGCTGGAAGTGGTGTTGGAGGGCCAGTAGCAGGCTCTTTCTTTCCTCTGATCTAAAAATAAAAAAATGCCTCAGGGCAGGGATTGGGGACATTACCCTCGGTAGGGTAGGTCTATTGGATGGGACGTTAAACAGGTGTCCTGACTCTGTTCACTAAAGATCCCATGGCATTTATCATAAGAGTATGGGTTTTAACCCGTGTCCTGGCTAAATTCCCAATCTGGCCATCATACCATCATAGGCACCCAATCATCCCCAGCTTCCAATTGGCTCATTAATCCCCCCTCCTCTCCCCTGTAACTATTCCCCGGTCGTTGCTGTAAATGGGAAGTGTTCTCAGTCAATTTACCTAGTAAAATTGGGGATAAAAAAAGATTGCATCTTGTTATTAATCTGTTTATTCTTATGAATAAGCTTGTCTATCATATCACCCATGTGCACAAATGACTAATCTACTTGCCTGCTTGCAATGCAATACTTCAACCACTAGAAGTTGTGCGTACACATGGTCTAAAGTTTACGGGAAGGTGAGTACATTTTCACGTCAAGTTCAGTTTTTGTAAATGCCCACTTTTGCGTGAAAACTGGCACACGCATGTTTTGGGGTCTAATTTTGTACTTATACACAATTTATTAATGAGGCCCCTTCTGCCAGGAGAATAATACGTCTACTTGTCCTGACATGGTTTTGAAACCTGATCAGAAGTCTTGCTCCCATAAATGTGCTGTGTCAAAGGCATACCTGGCTCCACAAGGGGGTAAAAGAGTGCTTAACCCCCTAACTTGAAACCTTTGCCCCCTCAATTTCAGTTTTATGTCCCCATATAAAAATAGCAAAAAAGTAAGAAATTGAGTGACAGGTTGGCGCAAAATCTGTATCTGCGCTGTGTCAGTACAATAGACAGAGCGCGCCAAGGTATGTGAAGGGGGGCTTTGGAAAGCCACTGGGGCTGTTAGGTATGAATCCTTTGGTCTTCCATAAAAAGCAGGGGGAAAACGGTTCTCTGTGGTAGGCGAAGTGAATAACAACATACGCCTCTGCCTGTAATATTTGATTTTGGCCTGTAATATTTGTTTTTGGGCTGGGTCAATTTTACAATTAGAGCTGCTTCACTCAACTCTGCCTCACGCCCCACACCACTACAGAGGTAGCTTCTTAGCTAGCAGTAAAACACGTTAGTGTTATTAGCCTTAGCCTATTTAGCTAGCAGGAACCAGCTAATCTGCTACTGCCATGATGGATATGGTCATCCTGTCTGGGTTGGCGCCCCCCCTTGGGTTTTGCCATGGCGGAGATCTTTGAGGGCTATACTCAGCCTTGTCTCAGGATGGTAAGTTGGTGGTTGAAGAAATCCCTCTAGTGGTGTGGGGGCTGTGCTTTGGCAAAGTGGGTGGGGTTATATCCTTCCTGTTTGGCCCTGTCCGGGGGTGTCCTCGGATGGGGCCACAGTGTCTCCTGACCCCTCCTGTCTCAGCCTCCAGTATTTATGCTGCAGTAGTTTATGTGTCGGGGGGCTAGGGTCAGTTTGTTATATCTGGAGTACTTCTACTGTCCTATTCGGTGTCCTGTGTGAATCTAAGTGTGCGTTCTCTAATTCTCTCCTTCTCTCTTTCTTTCTCTCTCTCGGAGGACCTGAGCCCTAGCACCATGCCCCAGGACTACCTGACATGATGACTCCTTGCTGTCCCCAGTCCACCTGGCCATGCTGCTGCTCCAGTTTCAACTGTTCTGCCTTATTATTATTCGACCATGCTGGTCATTTATGAACATTTCAACATCTTGGCCATGTTCTGTTATAATCTCCACCCGGCACAGCCAGAAGAGGACTGGCCACCCCACATATGCTCTCTCTAATTCTCTCTTTCTTTCTCTCTCTCGGAGGACCTGAGCCCTAGGACCATGCCTCAGGACTACCTGGCATGATGACTCCTTGCTGTCCCCAGTCCACCTGGCCATGCTGCTAATCCAGTTACAACTGTTCTGCCTGTGATTATTATTATTTGACCATGTTGGTCATTTATGAACGTTTGAACATCTTGGCCATGTTCTGTTATAATCTCCACCCGGCACAGCCAGAAGAGGACTGGCCACCCCACATAGCCTGGTTCCTTTCTAGGTTTCTTCCTAGGTTTTGCCCTTTCTGGGGAGTTTTTCCTAGCCACCGTGCTTCTACACCTGCATTGCTTGCTGTTTGGGGTTTTAGGCTGGGTTTCTGTACAGCACTTTGAGATATCAGCTGATGTACGAAGGGCTATATAAATAAATTTGATTTGATATCAGAAATTGTCCTTGCCAAAGTACCCAAACAAAGCCAAAGAAGAGCATTGAGTAGCAGCAGGATCAAACCACTGAGGCTGTCACAAAGCCCAGCAGCAATGATGCAGCTGAGCTCTAGCTAGCTCCGCGTGCAGAGCATTCACCCTCTTCCACAAGTGCTGCCAGAATAATGGCTGCACAGCCCCCTCCACCTATGGCTGTTCCTTATGATGTTGGGACAGAGGAGCCAGCCTCTAGAATCCTACCCTAGTCCCAGGTTTCCTGTCCAAAAACGTTAATTTAATAGCAATTGGTTCAGAGGAAGAGAGTGGCTGGAGTACTCGGGTACTGAAAATGCTGCATTTTGTATCCCATGTCGAAACATTTTAATGATGGGTAGCTGGCAAGAAATCACATGTATGTGTTGGCGATTGTGGACATTATTGAGTTACTTGTTTCAAACCAGCAACCACTGAGGTGGACATGATAGAGTCGGTGGGGGAGGGGGGCAGTGGACTTTTCCTGTCTGACGGAATACACTTTCCGAAAAGACAAGGAACTTGCACCATACCAGCACCATACCCTACAGTGCCACATACGTCACACGATATTCAAAATGAAATCATAGGGCTCATTGGTGAGATTGTCACTGAGGAAGCTACATGCGAAAACTCATTTTCCACTATGACAAACTTGTTCAGTCAGCACAGAAGGAGCGTACTACACCGGAGGATAGCTCAACTAATCCAACTGGCATTTGAAGGGGTTCTTACAAGAAGATTTTTGGGGAGAATGGAATGATCGATTCCTCAAGAAGTTCCACAGAGCATCAAGGAGGCTTCAACTGTTCTGAAGGGTAAGAAACAATCTAGCTGGTTGTTTTTCATAAAGAATCTTGCTTTAGTGTATAGGGCACTGTCAAAAGCATGTTCACTTTTATGTTTGTGGTGCAGCGTGATATAAGCAGAATTCAATATGATTCCAATGCAAGAACCCAAATGATGCCCCTGGGTATAGTAGCTACAGTACATATCTGTAAGTTTCATCATAGAAATCGATACATTCTATTGTGGTTTTCTTGGTAGCCTATTGGTTTTCTTGGTAGCCTATTGGTTTTCTTGGTAGCCTATTGGTTTTCTTGGTAGCCTATTGGTTTTCTTGGTAGCCTATTGGTTTTCTTGGTTGTAAATGGAACCGTACATATTGGAAATGTGTTTAAGGTAGGTTGGCATTGCTTAATTGATTACGTGGGTCGAATTTGATTCACAGAAGTATATTGCGCCATATCACAACTTGTTATAGGACTATTTATTTGGCAAGACAGCTGTGCATGGCTGCATTGCACTGTAGTACAGTGCCTTGCGAAAGTATTCGGCCCCCTTGAACTTTGAGACCTTTTGCCACATTTCAGGCTTCAAACATAAAGATATAAAACTGTATTTTTTTGTGAAGAATCAACAACAAGTGGGACACAATCACAGTGCAGGTGCATTTATACGGAGACTTGATTACACACAGGTGGATTGTATTTATCATCATTAGTCATTTAGGTCAACATTGGATCATTCAGAGATCCTCACTGAACTTCTGGAGAGAGTTTGCTGCACTGAAAGTAAAGGGGCTGAATAATTTTGCACGCCCAATTTTTCAGTTTTTGATTTGTTAAAAAAGTTTGAAATATCCAATAAATGTCGTTCCACTTCATGATTGTGTCCCACTTGTTGTTGATTCTTCACAAACAAATACAGTTTTATATCTTTATGTTTGAAGCCTGAAATGTGGCAAAAGGTCGCAAAGTTCAAGGGGGCCGAATACTTTCGCACGGCACTGTAGGCTTTAGGCTTTTTGGATCTCCATTCACCTTTTGTTTAATGTGTTTGTTGACTGTTAATGTAACTAGCTTAGATATAGATTGTGTCATGCCTTTGTTGATCTGATATTTAGTTTACTCAGCCTACTACTGTACTTTATACCGCTGTTTTGTTCTCATTCATTCATTTGGTATTATAAGCCTTAAAGCAAGGCCGTTTTGGTAATGAATATAGGCTGCAAGATATAGTAGATAGGCTGTTTGCAGTAGGGTAATTCACCTATGTGAATTCAGCCTTACACACAGCTGTCTTGCCAAAATAATGCAAACTAAATGCTGTAAGTAGTAGCCTAGTTATTCATGTATGGAAACAAAAATAGTGAATAGCATTTTGGTGTAGGGTGCTGTCTATTGTGCTGATACAGCGCAGCGGTGATAGGCTACATATTTCACACCAACCTGACTGTCATTTCAAAAGCACTCAATGATCTCAGTCTCTGCATTTTAACTTTGTTTATTGTGATATAGCTTGGTATAAGCCGAATTCAATATAATTCCAATGCAAGAACCCCTCAAAATTGTGCCCCTTTGCCGATTTCAACTCTCCCCTCGCTTTATCCTGACACCCCCTTAGTCACTTTATCCTGCCGCCCCCTTAGTCACTTTATCCTGCCGCCCCCTTAGTCACTTTATCCTGCCGCCCCCTTAGTCACTGTACCCTGCCGCACCCTTAGTCACTTTATCCTGCCTCCCCCTTAGTCACTTTATCCTGCCGCCCCCTTAGTCACTTTATCCTGCCGCCCCCTTAGTCACTTTATCCTGCCGCCCCCTTAGTCACTTTATCCTGCCGCCCCCTTAGTCACTGTACCCTGCCGCCCCCTTAGTCACTGTACCCTGCCGCCCCCTTAGTCACTGTACCCTGCCGCCCCCTTAGTCACTTTATCCTGCCGCACCCTTAGTCACTGTACCCTGCCGCCCCCTTAGTCACTGTACCCTGCCACTCCCTTTGTCACTTTATCCTGCCGCACCCTTAGTCACTGTACCCTGCCGCCCCCTTAGCCACTGTACCCTGCCGCCCCCTTCGTCACTTTATCCTGCCGCACCCTTAGCCACTTTATTCTGGCGCCGGGTCTGGTCAAAGGACCCTTTGATAGTAAATTAAATTGATTTCATAGCTTTCATTGGAAACGTTATCAACATGACTCAGATTGTGAAAAGCAGTAATGCCATGTTGAAGATTATTGTGGATATGGCAACAGAGTTATTAGTGGCAACAGATGTTAACAGAATGTAGCAGCAAGCTAGCAGCATACTACCCTGCATCGTACTGCTGGCTTGCTTCTGAAGCTGGTTGGTCCTGGTCAGTCCCTGGATGGGAGACCAGATGCTGCTGGAAGTGGTGTTGTAGGGCCAGTAGGAGGCACCCTTTCCTCTGGTCTAAAACAAATACCCCAATGCCCCAGTGCAGGGATTGGGGACATTGCCATGTGTAGGGTGCCGTCTTTAGGATGGGATGTTAAGCGGATGTCCTGACTCTCTGGTCACTAAAGATCCCATGGCATGTATTGTAAGAGTAGGGTGTTAACCCTGGTGTCCTGGCCAAATTTCCCAATCTGTCCTTCATACCATCATGGCCACCTAATCATCCCCAGTTTACAATTGGCTAATTCCTCCTCTCTGCTGTAACTATTCCCCAGGTCGTTGCTGTAAATAAGAATGTGTTCTCAGTCAACTTACCTGGTTAAATAAAAATGTTACTGGCCACATGATTTTTTAAATGATGAGTAATCCTAAGGATGGATTGTCTCAACATTACAGAGCAAAAGTTTGAAAAGATTTGATGTGTTTGGGGAGGGGGAGGGGAGGGTTTGTTAGAAGTTAATATGGTTTTTGTAGTATGATCATGGTTTGTATAATTCTCGTCGCACACTCCAGCACAGTAGGTGGCGGCAGGCATGCACCTTAAACGTGTGTGCGGACGGCTATTATACCATAGAAGAAGAAAAAATGAAGCCAAAGATTTTTTTTAAACGAATTGAACGCACCCCAATCGGTGGGGCGAAACAGAAACTGTCAGCTGAAGAATAGAGGATGCGTGTTGGTAAGTTTGTAGGCTGTACAATGCAAGGCTTTCCATATTTGATCATACTGTACACTAACTTTTCTCGTAAACATAGGTCGCACGTTTATTGCAAGTGTTCGTTTGAAGTCACTTGTTTAATTGTCGTTCGTCCGTCACAATTTTTTGCAAGTCTTGGGCGGCCAAATTCAATGTCGTAGAAAAAAACTTTATGTACACTAGGACACTTCAACTGGTGACTATCCTGGAGATAAAAAAATGTAATAACACTGTTTGCGTAAATCTGACATGTATTGACGGGACAAACAACATTTGCTTACGTTTCGGTATGAATCGCGTTAATCAGAGCCTCTGATTAAATGTGTTTCTCCCTTCAATAAATCGATCAGATTTACGCCGCAACCGATCGCTCCTTGTTTTTATTCTCCCGGATAATCTTCAATAGAAGTGTTCTGGGGTTAATTCATTTTGTGGGGATTTTAAAGTCCATCAGTCAAGCACCAGCTGATTCCCTTTTTGTTTCAACTGGGCAGGGCTGAAGCTGGGGTAGGTTATACTTTTTTCCAAAGTTCTATGTCGTGTTTGAAAGTGCTATTTTTTTAACTACATGGATTTACATGTGGTTACCATCGGGAAATATGATATCGCGGCTACCAGTGTCCCAGTTTAGAGTTTATATATTGGGAAGAGTGGATTTGGTCAGTTTAGAGTAGAGTTGTTTATTTGTCGATGTGTGGTGACGTCATCAAACAGCTGGTTAGGTTCTGAGAGCTGGTGAGTGTTGAGTAATTAGATGAAAGGTGACTTGTTTAAAAAAAAAATGTTTATCTTTATTTAACTAGGCAAGTTAGTTAAGAACAAATGCTAATTACCATGACGGCCTACACCGATCAAACGTTACGCCGGACGACGCTGGGCCAATTGTGCGCACTAGGGACTCCCAATCACGACCGGTTGTGATAGAGCCTGGAATCGAACCAGGGTCTGTGGTGACTCATTTAGCACTGATATGCAGTGCTAAAGGAGTCACTAGGATCTGTACTCCGGGAATCTGGTAATTTGAGCGGGTGAAGGACGCACCGACAATGGCTGTTCTGTTCTCCATACACCTTTCAGATGTCAGTAAATGTTGGTCGTGCATATTGTTGTATGGCGAAGAGGAAATTAACAACACGCACCATGCGGACTGCGGTGATAGAATAAAGATTTTAGACCGTTTCAAGTGCAAAACGAACTTTACCAATATTACATCTGCTTCCCTACCATGACAAACAAACAAAAGGTAATACAAGTATCATTATTATTGCATTTTGCGTCTATATTCTTGGCATCCGTCTCTTTAAAACCAATATTTCTGCACAGAAAGTGCACACTAATAAAGCAGCTCACTGTGTTTCGGATTTTTTTCCTACGACAACCGTGTCTCAGGTATGGATTGGATAGCTGTGTATGATCAACTAGGGAATCATCGTAATATGTGAGCACCCACGTCCTGGGGTTGAGGATGGACGGAAATATTTGGGAGCACGTCCGTAAGTCGTGTAGTGTTTTAACGATACATATTTCCTACAACGGCCGAATATGACGGCTAACATACGTTTCCCAAAACACCACAAAGAGAGAACGTTCGCTATGCATTAGTTACTTGGGCTAGGATCAGTACGACAGGACTCGCGGGTCAAAGGATGCACCGATGATGGCTGTTCCGTTCTCTAGAACCCTGTCTGATGCACTAGTGTTGAACTGCAATTCCGGGGATCCTGCATGAACACCCCATTGGCCCCCCTCCCCCTCTAAGCACAAGATCTTCATGCTTGTGTGACACTTTTTTTTTTTAATCCATGTTTTGTATCGAGTGACAAATACCTTTTACATGTGTCAATCTTTGTTTTGGTCGCACTGTGTGACGCGCGTCAACTACGTCTACACGTGGCCGCGTCGCAAAGAAACGACTAGTTCCTACAAAGATGCTGGAAAATGCTAGATGCGGGGCAGCAAGGGTGCGTTCGTAAATTTACTCTGGCCATCAACACCGATTTCAGAAGACACTCATCTGAGTGTGCCAGAACGAAGAATAACTGACGAATTTACGAACGCTCAACACCCGTTGAATATGGCCGGTTTCAGCAAAAACGCGTAATTAAATTGTTGACAGCAGCACAGTGACAGTCACCAGCGGTCTGGATAACATGAACAGCCTAACCAGCTCTGCTAGTATGTCTGGAAGTAGCTAGCCAACGTTAGCCAGTTAGCGTGGATGCTTGACTGCCGTTGTGAGGTCAGAACGCTCGTATAAACCCTACTCCCCGATTAGAGCGCACCTCTGGCAATCCAGATTGAATTTACGAACACACCCTAAAATGGCTAGGAACCTCCTCGTGACGTACAAAACATGAATTTAATTAAAATATATATTTTCTGTTTTTTTTGTAGAACCCCCTGCAACTGGATACTGACATTTTATAAGGCACCCTTTCCCCGAATCGAGAACGAAGACTGTGTCGCAAGAGCAGGTTAGTTGAAGAATCAATTTCAACGTTTTGTATAAGCTAACGTTAACCTGTAATGGAAACATGGTTATTACATATCTGGCGTGCAAGCATATAGGCTACATAACTTGTCAGTCATATATACCAGAACAAGGTTGGTTTGATTTGTTGATTCTTAGTAGCAGTCTTCTATTGACTAGGCCTATAAATTAAGGCTTTAGGACAATATTTAGTGTACATTTTGATAAATGTTGTCAACAGCCTATTTTTTATTTATTTTTTTGCTAAGTCAGTTTGTGAGAGGAGTCCTGTGCTAGTTGCATCTTTTAATCTTTGACCTTTGGCACACACAACCAAACCAGTCATTTTAAAGATGTTAGTCAGATGTAATGATTTTTATATCTCCTTACTTAAACTTTCAAATTATTCAGAAATAAAATAATGTTTTTGGCCTAGGTTTGGTTTATATTTCTGTATGTGTGCGCTCTAGTGTCTCAGGTATGGATTGGATAGCTGTGTTCACATCCTTGGAGGCGGTGTGTAAGGAAAACATCATTGCTCTGTCTGGGCCTCCTGACTTGCCATATGGCGACGTGTCCAGGCGCTTGGTGACATGCATGAGAAAGATTCAGGACCATGGTCGTGCCCTGGAACCTGTGGTTTCTGGCATCACTGCAGTCTACCACCACTATGACTTTGACTCTGATACCCCTGGGAATGGGTATCGCACACTGGTCAAGGTAAGGTAGAATTATCACTCTGTGATTGCCTCTCATTCTCTTCCCACAGAGGGGAAAATGGGAGGAAGCAGGGCCGGTCCTGGACGTTCTGCTGCCGTAGGCGAGACCATAATCTGCCGCCCATATGCTACAAATTTTAGCACAGCTGGTTTGTAGGCCATATAGTCAGTACAATGTCAATAACATAGTCTAATATTTTCAATCTGATATCTGATTACATTGGTAAAATCACCAATACCCTAGAGGTTCTGCCGCCCTAGGTGAGACAAAAATGATTACATCTTAGACATCCTATAGAATCTAAGAAAGTTACCTTTCTACCCAGAAACAGTTTTCTGCGTCAGTAGAGCCTATAAGCTTCAACTGCTGGCTACTCGTCCATTATATAACCCAACAACATGAGTGCTTCCCTAAAAGCTGCCTGGGTTTAAACAAACTCTTGTCTTTTCAGAAAGAGAAAAGACAGAATAGTAAATGTATATTTTTTTTATCTCTAATATTATAGGCTGCAGTTTAGCTTCAGACTGTCATGGAGAGGAATCAATATATCACCACATGGGTCAGAGTCACGTCTTTCACAGACATTTCAGAGCTTGTTTCTACCATAAGGCATCAGAGTTAAGCATTGTTCTAGAACGCTTGATATAATCTGGATACATTTTATGTATTTATTTCAAAATGTAAAACAAACCAATAGATACCCTTTGTTAAAGAAAAGAGCAAAAGGATATGTGATACCCTCACTCAATTCGAGCCCTGGTTTTAATCAAGCACACCCAGGCACGGAGGTATTTAGATAATTGTGTCTGTCAAACAGGTAGGCTTACCACTTTATTTTTTTGAAAGATTAAGAAATAATCTCCAATTATATATGTTTATGCCCATAGAAAATGTTGGTGCACGCGTGCACATATAGAAGGTCCCTTTCCAGGCGGAGAGTTACAATGTTGCTATCACTATGCAACCTACTACCTATAGGAGGAAAATAAGTTCACATTTTTTTTATCCAATTGGTAGTTACAGTCTAGTCTCATCGCTGCAACTGCTTCTTAACACCATGCCCACTTAACCCGGAAGCAAACGTGTAGGCGTGCACTGCGCCCAGCCCGCCACAGGAGTCGCTAGTGTGCGATGGGACAAGGACATCCCTGCCGGCCAAACCCTCACCTAACCCAGACGATGCTGTGTGCACCGCCCGATGGGTCTCCCGGTCACGGCCGGCTGAGACAGAGCCTGAACTCGAACCCAGAATCTCTAGTGGCACAGCTAGCACTGTGATGCAGTGCCTTAGACCACTTTGCCACTCAGGTGGCCGGAAAACAAGTTTCTTATTAATAATATCCCACCTGTTATCACACATGGCACGACCACATAATTGTTACAATTACAATTAAAAATAACACTTTTATATAACATATTTATATATTCCTGTAGAACTGTAAAACAGAGTAAGATCGTTTGAGCTTTAGAAACAACTGCTTTGATAAATGCATGACAGGCCTCGTTTCACTGGAGCAGTGTGAAATAAGCTTCATGTCAATGACCTAGCCTTAATTCATTTTTAAAATGTACATATTGAATTTATTTCATCTCCACCTAGTGGCCTCTCCTCTGCTGTGGCGCTGCATTACAGTCAGCAACGTTTTCAGCAACGTAAAGATCCATTTATATATTTTGGCCACTCACCGGGATCTTTTTTGTGGTTGTATGGGAGTCGGATTTAACAGCACCACCACCACTGTCATCCAGGATGGGGAGCGACGAGTCTGGGTCAATTATAGTAGGATCTTCGCCGGCATTGTTTGGAGGTGTGGCTAGGCCTGGTGCGACCACCTGTACTTGTCCAGCCAGAGAGCTGCCATCACTGGGGGCTTGTCGTTCTGGCCGAATAAATGGCCTGTCCTCGTAGGCTTGTCATTCTCCCCAACGGCTGATGGACATTGCTGCACGCGGATACATTTCACCAGCCAATTTCTTTGGTTTAGAGATTATGCCTCTTTTCTCATTGTTTTTATTTAATTTTTTTAAATATTCGTTTCCTGATTAGTTTTTGTCTCTTTGACATGGTAGAAAATGGTTTCAGATCTCTATAGATTACTTTTAGCTAAAATCCACTAGTAGTAGCTAGCCAAAGTTAACAGGCTAGGTTAGGCTACTGCCTTCATCACGAATTGTCTTCGTCACATAAAAATGAAAAAATAACTGTCAGATTCAATGTTTCGCAATTGGATAATCTCATATAAACACACACATCACCATAGCTACCAAGGACAGTGGGAGTGAACTTCGGGAGAAGTGGGAATGGGGTGCCACGGGTAGTGAAGCAGCCGATCAGGGGCGCCCGGGTGGCGGCAGCCAATTGTCAAAATGCAGCCCCAAATTCAAGTGCCGCCGTAGGCGGTGGCCGAATCTTGCCTAATGGGAGGGCCGGCCCTGGGAGGGAGTGATGGAGCTCCTTCGATTATTAAAACACATTTATATTTTACATCTTTGTAAATATGAATGTATTTCAGAGCAAACAAAATATAATCTAATTTCACAGGTGTTGAAGTCTTGCCTTCTGCACATCATCCACATTGGCCGCTACATTGCCTCTAACTGCCACAGGGCCTTCTTCAGGGCCGAACACAACGCCTCAGAGATGGAAGCCTATGGCAGTGTCCTGTGTCAGCTACGGGCCCTCCTCTACATTGCCCAGGGAATGCTCCACGACAACAGTCCCGGGCAGCTGTACGGAGAGCAGGACGGAGAGCTGAGCAGGTGGTTGGTGAGGGAGTATGCCTCCATGCACAAGGCCTGCTTCTACGGCCGCTGCCTGGGCTTTCAGGTCAGTCACCACCAGGGGGAGATGCTATAGAGCAGTGGTTCTCAACCGGGGGTACTAGATATATATTCCCTCTGTAAATTGTATATCCTCACTGTAAATCAGCTTTTCTCCAGAGTTTTATGTTCACTATGTTTATATTGTATATCCTGTATGTTGACTTACTGTCTGTATTCTGTATATGTTGTTTATTGCTGGCAGCAACTATTCGCTAAGTCAAATTCCAGGTATGTGTAAATGTACTTGGTGAATGAATAGATTCTGTAATATTTTTTCCCCCTCTGCTTCCCCAGTTCTCATCTTCCCTTCGTCCGATCCTGCAGTCATTAATCATAAGCATGGTCTCGTTTGGAGAGAGCTACGAAAAACAGCATTCCGGGTTAGGTCAGTTTGAGTTCTTTGGTCTGTATCAAGTTGTAAAACTATACATGTTAGTTGTCATAACAACTGACTGATTATCTACCTTGTAGGGCCTATTGCAAGATTTATGGTAATCCTTTGTCATTTTACAAAGTTGGTGCATAGTGTGCTGTGCTATACTGACTTCCCATTTGCTCTCCTCCATATCCCTTAGGCATGGCAGCATTCTCCCTCCTTACCTCTGGAAAGTATGTCATCGATCCAGAGCTGAGAGGAGAAGAATATGAGCGGATCACCCAGAACCTGGACATGACGTTCTGGAAGTCCTTCTGGAACCTCACCGAATCAGAGCTTGTATCGGTGAGGGGAGGAGGCTCTTAACTAATTCTACTTTTCTTACTAGCACTGACATTGCTGATGGCAGCTGTACTGAGGAAAAGTTTCAACTATGACTGTGGTATGTGGTTGTCTTACCTAGATACCTTAAGATGAACGGACTTAACTGTAAGTCACTCTTGGTAAGATCATCTGCAGAATATTTGTACATTTAGCAGATATTTACTTTGTCCCCATGGGGAAATTATGTTGCAGTGTCATGTACATGTTTAAAGTGGCGTTTAAATACAGAACAAATTGACAATACAACTTTCATAACAGTTACATACCAATACCACAAGGGTGCGTTCTGAGCCCTCTCCTGTACTCCCTGTTCACCCACGACTGCGTGGCCACGCACGCCTCCAACTCAATCATCAAGTTTGCGGACGACACAACAGTGGTAGGCTTGATTACCAACAACGACGAGACTGCCTACAGGGAGGAGGTGAGGGCCCTCGGAGTGTGGTGTCAGGAAAATAACCTCACACTCAACGTCAACAAAACTAAGGAGATGATTGTGGACATCAGGAAACAGCAGAGGGAACACCCCCCTACCCACGTTGATGGAACAGTAGTGGAGAGGGTAGTAAGTTTTAAGTTCCTCGGCGTATCCATCACGGACAAACTGAATTGGTCCACCCACACAGACGGCATCGTGAAGAAGGCGCAGCAGTGCCTCTTCAACCTCAGGAGGCTGAAGAAATTTGGCTTGTCACCAAAAGCACTCACAAACTTCTACAGATGCACAATCGAGAGCATCCTGTCGGGCTGTATCACCGCCTGGTACGGCAACTGCTCCGCCCACAACCGTAAGGCTCTCCAGAGGGTAGTGAGGTCTGCACAACGCATCACCGGGGGCAAACTACCTGCCCTCCAGGACACCTACACCACCCGATGTCACAGGAAGGCCATAAAGATCATCAAGGACAACAACCACCCGAGCCACTGCCTGTTCACCCCGCTATCATCCAGAAGGCGAGGTCAGTTCAGTTGCATCAAAGCTGGGACCGAGAGACTGAAAAACAGCTTCTATCTCAAGGCCATCAGACTGTTAAACAGCCACCACTAACATTGAGTGGCTGCTGCCAACACACTGACTCAACTCCAGCCACTTTAATAATGGGAATTGATGGGAAATTATGTAAAATATATCATTAGCCACTTTAAACAATGCTACCTAATATAATGTTTACATACCCTACATTATTCATCTCATATGTATATACTGTACTCTATCATCTACTGCATCTTTATGTAATACATGTATCACTAGCCACTTTAACTATGCCACTTTGTTTACATACTCATCTCATATGTATATACTGCACTCAATACCATCTACTGTGTCTTGCCTATGCCGCTCTGTACCATCACTCACTCATATCTTTATGTACATATTCTTATCCCCTTACACTTGTGTCTATAAGGTAGTAGTTTTGGAATTGTTAGTTAGATTACTTGTTGGTTATTACTGCATTGTCGGAACTAGAAGCACAAGCATTTCGCTACACTCGCATTAACATCTGCTAACCATGTGTATGTGACAAATAAAATTTGATTTGATAAAAAGAGACTGGCCTGCTGGCCGTACTGGGTCGATAGAAACATTAGCCTGCTGGCCGTACTGGGTCGATAGAAACATTGGCCCAAGCTATTTAGGAGGGATATCATACCTGGCACAAATTGTCTAGTTGTGTTTTTCCTGAGCCTATACCTGCAGACAGAGGGGAGTAGTTTGAAGTCCGGGTACAGGGGGTGGCTTGGGTCTAAAATGATTTTGTGAGCCTTGCGGAGGGCCCTGACCTTAAAGATCTCATCCAGGCCTGTCTGTTTGACTCCTTGCTTGTTGTGGTGATAATCCTTCTCAGCATATTTCTCTGGCTGAGTGACATTGCCAAACCAACAAACGATACAAAAAGTTAAAATACTCTCAATGAAAGATTTGTAAAACAGAGTCCGTATAGTACAATTAACATTAAAAGATCCCAGCTTTTTGAGGACGCAGTCTCTGTTGACTCTTTGTAGATTAGGTCTGTACATTTACTCCACTGAAGTTTATTGTCTAAGAGGACACCCAGATATTTGTATTCCTCTACAATCTCTATGTTCTGACCTCTGATAGGTGTTGTATGTTTCCTGAAGTCTTTGTGCATCTCGTTGGTCTTAATGGTATTGAGGACCAAGTGTGATTCATCACAGCACTCTAAAAAGGGGGAGCAGTGTTTCTCCGACTTACTCAGTCTCTCCTTGCTCACTCCATCTTCCTGCTTGTTTCCTTTTCTGACTGTTTGCAATGTCCTCCATCTTTTTTGTCCATCCATTCCACAGGGCTTTGCCAGTTTAACCTCTACCCTAGTGCAGGTGAACCTCACCCTGACCATACCCCCTGAACCGCTACTCCTCCCCCTGGTCTCAGACCCCCGTCTCTCTACCCCTGTGTCCCCGCCAGTGGCCCACTGGGGCCCTGGACCTGTCAACATGCGCCTCATCTCCTATGAGCTTCGAGAAGGACAGGTGAGAACTAAGCTTTTACCTTGTGCTTATTATCTGATGATTTCATCACAGGTCTACACTGTTTTATCAATCATATTACTGTAAAAAGGGTTCAGTTATGATGCATACATCTTACCATCTCTCTTTCTTCAGGACAGTAAAGAGCTGCTAGCCTTCGCTCGTACAGAAGCTCCACCCATTTCCCTGTCTTTAGTACCGTTTGGTGCCCAGAAGCGACCTCCTTCCCCCTGGCTGTTGATCCACTTCCATGGAGGAGGCTTCGTGTCCCAGACATCCAAATCCCATGAGGTACATAGGCCTGGGGGTAGTGTGTGTCGCCTGAAATGACTTATGCTAAACCCAAACCCTAGTTTCACAGTAATTAAGTGGAGCTTGGGGCTCAGCACATACCATGAATACTTTCATATTGTTGAACCTTGCTGTTTAATTTTCCTGTCACATCTCCATCTGTCCTCCATCTCCCAGAACTATCTGAAGAGCTGGTCCAAGGATCTGAATGTCCCCATCCTGTCTGTGGATTACTCCTTGGCACCTGAGGCCCCCTTTCCCAGAGCCCTGGAGGAGTGCTTCTACGCCTACTGTTGGGCCCTCAAGAACTGCCATCTTCTGGGTCAGTGTCATTACCACTGTGTTAGAGCTAAGAGCCAAATGCAATGGTTTCTTAGCTTGACAGAGGACCCTCGGCTCAATCATATTGGTACATCTTATATTGCAGTATTACAACAAAACGTCTGTCGGACCCGCTGGTACTGATTGGTCTGTTCCTCTGCCCTAGGCTCCACTGCTGAGCGTGTGTGTCTGGCTGGGGACAGTGCTGGGGGGAACCTCTGCATCACTGTGTCCATGAGGGCCATTGCCTGCGGTGTGCGCATCCCTGATGGAATTATGGCTGCATATCCTGCTACCCTGCTCACCATTGAAGCCTCGCCCTCCCGCCTTCTCACCAGCTTTGACCTACTGCTGCCCTTAGGGGTGCTCTCCAAGTGTATCAACGCCTACACAGGTAAGGAAGTGAAAGTCATGAGAGGGTATTAGTCCAAGGTTATGTTAAAAGGTAGTTAGTCACACTCCAGTCTTATTTTACTTTTCTTTAAACATTTGTCATTTAGCAGATGCTCTTATCCACAGCGACTAGTTAAATATCTAGGTGGGACAACCACATATCACAGGCATAGAAAGTACATTTTTCCTCAGAGTAGCTATCACTACCTTACTGTATTTATAATTGGTATTGTTTTTCAATAGGAAAAGTTAAGTTACTTTCTCCTTTTTTCCAAATGACCTTTCTCTTTTTCACCCCCCCAGGTGTAGACTCTGAGACGGTTCAGCCTACAGAGGGGATCAGCACGTTGAGCGCTCTAGGTAGAGACACGGCCTCGCTGATCAGTGACCTCTCACACGGGGCGTCCAAATGGATCCAGTCCTTCATTCCCGCAGAGGTCCTAGGGTCATGGTCATCGTCTCACCGGAGGTCCTTGGACAACAAGAACCACCAGAGATCAGTGTTGCCATGTTCCCCCGACTCCTCCTCAGGCCCCAGGGACTACCCAGAAGGCTTTGAGCCCCTTCGCTCCGAGCGCCTGTCTGTGATCCAGCCGCATAGCTGTCCCACCGTCAAGAACCCATTTGTGTCACCCCTGCTAGCCTCTGACGACCTACTGCGTGGACTACCACATGTACACTTAGTGGTGAGAGAGGAGGGATGGGGAGGGGGCGAGTCAATGCATTTAAGACAGGGTTTTCCAAACTCAGTCCTCGAGACAAGGGGGGTGCACGTTTTGGTTTTTGCTCTAGCACTACACAGCCAATTCAAATAATCAATTAATCATCCAGTTTTGATCATTTGAATCAGCTGTGAAGTGTTAGGGCGAAAACCAAAACGTGCACCCCTTGTGGTCCTGAGGACCGAGTTAGGGAAATGCTGATTTAGGAAGATGTGTTTGTAGGTTGAGAGGGATGGAAAAGATAAAGAAAGAAAAACCAAGACACATTTTACTGCAGCAGGCCTATTTTGTCCTTGTTCACTGGTCTCTATCTCACTCCACAATTGATGGTCTTTCCACTTTAATCTCTGACTTTTCTGTAGTTTTTACTCCCCTGTCTGTCCCCACAGGCCTCTGCACTGGATGCTTTGCTGGATGACTCTGTGATGTTTGCCAGGAAACTGCGGAATATGGGCCAACCAGTGACCCTAAGGGTAGTGGAAGACCTCCCACATGGCTTCCTTAGCCTATCGGGATACGCAGAGGAGATAAAGGTGGCCTCCGACATCTGCGTAGAGCGAATCAGGGAGGTCTTCCAGCAGACAACTCTGCCTTCCTGTACTCGCAAGTGACCAATGTTTGAAAGGAATAATAATGGGGCTGACCATTTGCCTAATAAAACCAAGGGGAAAACTAGTTGTTGTCCTCACAAAAGTGAAAGATAACACCCTTGCCTTTCTTGCACCTTTCTGACTAGCACTGACTGAATGCTGCTTTATTGAGGAAAACATTTTCTAATTATGAGTGATATTTGAAGTTACTGGTTAAAGAGCATCTGCTGAGAGTGATGTCAATGTTCAGTGTTTTTTAGTCCAGGAAAGGGTCATGTCATTTGTAATCAATTAAATGTCATATTGCCTAAGGTTTGAGAACAATACTGACACAAAAATGCAATTTCACACATTTTTATTGAGTTAAAAACAAAAAAACACTTGAGGGTCAGAGGGCGAGAGAGACGTTGAGTGTCCTGGGAGGCTAAGGCTTTAGCGAGGGGCTTTGTATGGGCTTAACAACCGTGTCTCCCTGTGGCAGAAAAGACGACACGCTAGACACCTTCACCTCAGGATTATGGGGTAAACCTTCCCATACCTGTGAGACAACAATAACACAATGCTGGGATGTCCTGTATACCCAACCGTATACCCGACCAAAAAAAGCCGATACCAATTAATCGGCAGAATTAAAAAAATACAAATGTATACATATATTTGAAATAATGACAATTACAACAATACTGAATGAACACTTTTATTTTAACTTAATATAATACAAAATCAATTCAAATCAAAGTTTATTTGTCACGTGCACCGAATACAACAGGTGTAGGTAGACCTTACAGTGAAATGCTTAAGCAATTTAGTGTCAAATAAATAATGAAACTTGTTCAATTTGGTTTAAATAATGCAAAAACAGTGTTGGAGAAGAAAGTAAAAGTGCAATATGTGCCATGTAAAAAAGCTCATGTTAAAGTTCCTTGCTCAGAACATGAGAACATATGAAAGTTGGTGGTTCCTTTTAACATGAGTCTTCAATATTCCCATTTAAGAAGATTTAGGTTGTAGTTATTATAAGAATAATGACGCGTCGACTATTTCTCTCTATACCATTTGTATTTCATATAGCTTTGACTATTAGATGTTCTTATAGGTACTTTAGTATTGCCAGCCTTATCTCGGGAGTTGATAGGCTTGAAGTCATAAACAGCGCTGTGATCAAGCATTGCTAAGAGCTGCTGGCAAATTCAGTAAAGTGCTGTTTCAATGAATGTTTATGAGCCTGCTGCCGCCTACCACCGCTCAGTCAGACTGCTCTATCAAATCATAGACATAATTATAATATAATAAACACAGAACTACGAGCCTTTGATCAGTAATATGGTCAAATCCGGATACTATCATTTCGAAAACAAAACGTTTATTATTTCAATGAAATACGGAACCGTTCTGTATTTTATCGAATGGGTGGTAACCCTAAGACTAAATATTGCTGTTACATTGCACAACCTTCAATGTTATGTCATAATTGTGTAAAATTCTGGCAAATTAATTACGGTCTTTGTTAGGAAGAAATGGTCTTCACACAGTTCAACGACCCAGGCAGCCCAAACTGCTGCATATACCCTACTGCTTGCACTGAATGCAAGAGAAGTGACGCTATTTCCCTAGTTAATATTGCCTGCTAACATGCAGCTATTTGAACTAAATATGCAGGTTTAAAAATAATTTTAAGTGCTTTTTTTCGCGAATGTGCTTTTGTTAAATCTTCCCCCGTTTGGCTAAATTGAAGTAGGCTGTGATTCGATGGTACATTTAACAGGTAACGCTTTGATTATATGCAACGCAGGTCAAGCTAGTTAACCTAGTAATATCATCAACCACGTGAAGTTATGCCAAGATAGTTTTTTATAAGATAGGTTTAATGCTAGCTTACAACTTACCTTGGCTCCTTGCAGCCACAATGTCCTTTTGATGCTCCACTCGCGTAAAAGGTGGTCAGCCTGCCACACAGTCTCCTCGTGGATTGCAATGTAATCAGCCATAATCAGCATAAAAAGTCTGATTACCGATTGTTATGGAAACTTGAAATCGGCCATAATTAATCAGCCATGCCAATTAATCGGTCGACCGCTAATCTCTTGGTCACAGATACCAAAAAATTAAATAATGGGCCTCGTGATCTCTTTATGGTATTCTTGTTCATTCAAATTGCAATCGATAAAATGCAATTGTTTGTTGTCTGTACCTTATGATGCCTGCCCATACCATAACCCAATTGCTGCCACGGGGCACTGTTGTGAGGCCGGTTGGACGTACTGACAAATTCTCTAAAATGATGGAGGTGGCTTATGGTAGAGAAATTAACATTAATTTCTGGCAACAGCTCTAGTGAGCATTCCTGCAGTCAACATGCCAATTGCACACTCAACTTGAGACATCTGTGGCATTGTGTTGTGAGTGGCCCTTTTATTGTCTTATTGTCCCCAGCACAAGGTGCACCTGTGTAATGATCATGCTTTTTAATTTGATTCTGATATACCACACATGTCAGGTGGATGGATTATCTTGGCAAAGGAGAAATGCTCACTAACAGGAATGCAAACAAATTTGTGCAAAAAATGAGAGAATTAATCTTTTTGTGGGTATAAAAACTTTTTGGGATCTTTTTATTTCACCTCATGAAACATGGGACCAACACTAAAACATCTTGTGTTTTATGTTTTTTTTCAGTGTAGTTGCTTATATCTTGTGTGCCCGATGATGCCCCTCATCCCTTATTCTGTACTGGGCTTGCAATATCAAGTGTGATCTCAATAAAATGATTCATCGTCTAGTCTTTCTCAAACCCACGCCGGTCCATGGAGGAATGCATGCTGGTCTGGAGTGTATTTGTATTGAATATGATTTAGCTGGCTTTTTTGTGGTCTGCGGCATATTTGAGTCATATAAATACTTGCCTTGGGCCTACTTGCATAATGCACTTAACTAAGCACTTGCCGCACTAGAAAAATTGTGTTGGCATGATTGTGTTTAGCTACACCACACAAGCTAGCTCTGCTGCGCAGCCTGCATTCTTATTTTTTAAAAATTACCTTCAACTAGGCAAGTCAGTTAAGAACAAATTCTTATTTACAATGACGGCCAACGCTTTGCCAATTGTGCGCCGGCCTATGGGACACCCAATCACGGCTGGATGTGATACAGCCTGGATTTGAACTAGGGACTGTAGTGCCTCTTACAATGAGATACAGTGACTTAGACTGCTGCGTCACTCGGGATCCCAAATAACAGCTGCCTGACAAAACCAGTCTGTGTGATGTGTCAAGATGCTATTGTAAAGAATCTGTAAGGACACAGAAACGCTCACGTTGTTTGTTGACGAGCGTTAACACTGATTTCCCATTAAATAATCACGTTTTATTTGAATGAACATACAGTGCACACCAAAACTGACCAGCCGCACACCAAGCATTCCCAAATACTCTCCAACATGCCTTCCGCATCATAACATACAGCAACTAATTTGCTTAACTTTGTGTGATAGGCTGAGAGACTTTTGAATGTATAAAACATATTGCCCCCTCATGCTTGGAAACAACGCCAAAGGAAGGTTTGAGCCGGTTGTAGTGTACCCAGGCATGATAAGGTCCATTACACTGTACTACTTCATACAGCACCTCTGACAGTTTATTTGACATTTTGAAAGGACCCTTCAATTTCTTTCTCAGTTTGAGTGACAACCCCTTTTCCCTCTGGTAGTCTCTAAGTCACACATTCATTTTCCTCATACCTCTGGGGTGTCACCTTTAGAATCCAAGTATTGCTTTTGTTTACCTGTGGCTTTTATGTGATTTCTCTTTACAGATTCCCTTACAGTGCTTAAATACCCCTTTACCTTTTGCACATACTGAGAAAAATACTGTTCCCCTTCATTTTGTGTTCCCATAACCACATCAACCAATAAAGTCATTTCAGCACCGAACAGCACCCTGTATGGTGTGAACCCCGTGGAAGATTGAAGACTACTCCTGTATGACATCATCACATATGGGAGTATCTCATCCCAATTTCTTTGATTGTCAGCATGTTGATCAGAGTTCTGTTCACTCTATCCATTAAACCATCTGATTGTGGTTTGTGTTTTATTCATTTGTAAAAGATTGCACATCTCTCTAAAAAGAGTAGATTCAAAATGTCGCCCCTGGTCGCTATGTGTAGAACGAGGAAGGCCTAGCTTCAACACAAATTCCTCTACCAGTTTCTTGGCCACTGTTACTGCTTCCTGATTGTGTATGGCATATGCCACTGACCACCTAGTAAAGTAATCTGACACTACCATAATGTATTTGTTACCTTGTCCCGTCTCTGTAAACAGACCCATTAAGTCTACAGCTATCCTCTCAAAAGGGCAGCCTGGGACAGAACTCGTCATGGTTGTTCTGTGGACTGGACCCTGTATGCAGTGCACACCACACAGTCCTTACACCACTGCTTAATGGCTCTCTGCCAGCCTGGTCAATACAATCTTGCTCTAATTTTACTGGTGAGTTTTTCAACTCCTAAATGGCCTCCTGTTCTATCATTGTGGATAAAGGTAAGTATATCATGTACGAGCTCATCTGGTACAAACCCTCTCCAGATGGTGCCATCTGCCTCATAGTTTTGACTCTCAAGGCATAACACTCCATTCTTCACATGTAATGTCCCCCAGACTTGTTTGAAAGGCCTGAACTTTGGCTCCGATTGCAACTCCACAGGGAGCACCGCTCTACCCTCTCTGCATTTATTAAACTGGGAGTCTCTATCCTGTGCTTCCAACAGGAAAGCTGAATTTTTGGGTACTGCCTGGCTTGTTTGAGCTCCAACTACAGGCTCAATAGTGACATCTTGAGGATGGTTTACGATGGCTCTCAGATTGACAGTGGCCTCCTGTGAGACGGCTGTGTCCACACTGTCTGTGTGTGTAGCCAACTGTCCCTGAGGTTGTTTGAAGTTACTCCGCCACCTCAGTGCGCTGTGATCAGTTCTCAGTAGAAAATTCCTCCCCAGCAAAAAGTGTCTGAAATGTTTAAGAAACACTACCGCAGCAAGAAGCGCCTTCTTGGTAGTTGAATTCTTCCTCTCTTGACAGTGCCCGACTGGCATATGCTACTTCTCTCTCTCTACCCTCGTGTTTCTGGGAGAGGACTGCCCCTATGCCTGTGTCACATGCGTCGGTATCCATTATGAAATGTTGTCCGGGAAAGCCAGTATGGGGGATGTGATAAGCTTGGACTTTAATGAATTAAAGGCCAATTCACACGCTGCGTTCCACTCAAACATTTTCCCCTTATCTGTCAATCTGTACAAAGGCTCCGTCGTAGCTGCAAAACCTGCTATGAACCTCCTGTAGTATGATGCCAGACCTAAAAAGCTTCTTGCCTCTGTCAATGACTTGGGGCTAGGCCATAACCTGACTGTCTCTGTCAATGACTTGGGGCTAGGCCATAACCTGACTGTCTCTGTCAATGACTTGGGGCTAGGCCATAACCTGACTGTCTCTGTTAATGACTTGGGGCAAGGCCATAACCTGACTGTCTCTGTTAATGACTTGGGGCAAGGCCATAACCTGACTTTCTCTGTCAATGACTTGGGGCTAGGCCATAACTGACTGTCTCTGTCAATGACTTGGGGCTAGGCCATAACCTGACTGTCTCTGTTAATGACTTGGGGCTAGGCCATAACAGACTGTCTCTGTCAATGACTTGGGGCTAGGCCATAACTGACTGTCTCTGTCAATGACTTGGGGCTAGGCCATAACCTGACTGTCTCTGTTAATGACTTGGGGCTAGGCCATAACAGACTGTCTCTGTCAATGACTTGGGGCTAGGCCATAACCTGACTGTCTGTCAATGACTTGGGGCTAGGCCATAACTGACTGTCTCTGTCAATGACTTGGGGCTAGGCCATAACCTGACTGTCTCTGTCAATGACTTGGGGCTAGGCCATAACCTGACTGTCTGTCAATGACTTGGGGCTAGGCCATAACTGACTGTCTCTGTCAATGACTTGGGGCTAGGCCATAACCTGACTGTTTCTGTTAATGACTTGGGGCTAGGCCATAACTGACTGTCTCTGTCAATGACTTGGGGCTAGGCCATAACCTGACTGTCTCTGTTAATGACTTGGGGCTAGGCCATGACTGTCTCTGTCAATGACTTGGGGCTAGAGCATAACCTGACTGTCTCTGTTAATGACTTGGGGCTAGGACATAACCTGACTGTCTCTGTCAATGACTTGGGGCTAGGCCATAACCTGACTGTCTCTGTTAATGACTTGGGGCTAGGCCATAACCTGACTGTCTCTGTTAATGACTTGGGGCTCGGCCATAACTGACTGTCTCTGTCAATGACTTGGGGCTAGGCCATAACTGACTGTCTCTGTCAATGACTTGGGGCTAGGCCATAACTGACTGTCTCTGTCAATGACTTGGGGCTAGGCCATAACCTGACTGTCTCTGTTAATGACTTGGGGCTCGACCATAACCTGACTGTCTCTGTTAATGACTTGGGGCTAGGCCATAACCTGACTGTCTCTGTCAATGACTTGGGGCTAGGCCATAACCTGACTGTCTCTGTCAATGACTTGGGGCTAGGCCATAACTGACTGTCTCTGTCAATGACTTGGGGCTAGGCCATAACCTGACTGTCTCTGTCAATGACTTGGGGCTCCGCCATAACTGACTGTCTCTGTCAATGACTTGGGGCTAGGCCATAACCCGACTGTCTCTGTCAATGACTTGGGGCTTCGGCCATAACTGACTGTCTCTGTCAATGACTTGGGGCTAGGCCATAACTGACTGTCTCTGTCAATGACTTGGGGCTTGGCCATAACTGACTGTCTCTGTCAATGACTTGGGGCTAGGCCATAACCTGACTGTCTCTGTTAATGACTTGGGGCTTGGCCATAACTGACTGTCTCTGTCAATGACTTGGGGCTAGGTCATAACTGACTGTCTCTGTCAATGACTTGGGGCTAGGCCATGACCTGACTGTCTCTGTCAATGACTTGGGGCTAGGCCATAACCTGACTGTCTCTGTCAATGACTTGGGGCTAGGCCATAACCTGACTGTCTCTGTTAATGAATTGGGGCTAGGCCATGACCTGACTGTCTCTGTTAATGACTTGGGGCTAGGCCATAACCTGACTGTCTCTGTCAATGACTTGGGGCTAGGCCATGACCTGACTGTCTCTGTTAATGACTGGGGGCTAGGCCATTAATGACTGTCTCTGTTAATGACTTGGGGCTAGGCCATAACCTGACTGTCTCTGTTAATGACTTGGGGCTCGGCCATAACCTGACTGTCTCTGTTAATGACTTGGGGCTCCGCCATAACTGACTGTCTCTGTCAATGACTTGGGGCTAGGCCATAACCTGACTGTCTCTGTTAATGACTTGGGGCTAGGCCATGACTGTCTCTGTCAATGACTTGGGGCTAGAGCATAACCTGACTGTCTCTGTTAATGACTTGGGGCTAGGACATAACCTGACTGTCTCTGTCAATGACTTGGGGCTCGGCCATAACCTGACTGTCTCTGTCAATGACTTGGGGCTAGGCCATAACCTGACTGTCTCTGTCAATGACTTGGGGCTAGGCCATGACCTGACTGTCTCTGTTAATGACTTGGGGCTAGGCCATAACCTGACTGTCTCTGTTAATGACTTTGGGCTAGGCCATGACCTGACTGTCTCTGTCAATGACTTGGGGCTAGGCCATAACCTGACTGTCTCTGTCAATGACTTGGGGCTAGGCCATAACCTGACTGTCTCTGTCAATGACTTGGGGCTAGGCCATAACCTGACTGTCTCTGTTAATGAATTGGGGCTAGGCCATGACCTGACTGTCTCTGTTAATGACTTGGGGCTAGGCCATAACCTGACTGTCTCTGTCAATGACTTGGGGCTAGGCCATGACCTGACTGTCTCTCCAAAATGGAAGCAAATCAAGTACAGCCCCATATTTTACCAGGAAGACTGTCCCTATCAGTGCACACTGGTCTGATTCGTTAGCGACCACAAAATCCCAGGTCAGATTCAAACTGTCCATGTTCATGACTGTTGACCAGCTCCCCTGGACTGTGAGAAACTGTCCATTTGCTACTTTAACCGCGCTGTGGTATGGTTGCAGTGTACCACTCTTACCTCCAGTAGCATTTCTCCATACCTGTTTGTGTACCATGGAAACCTGAGCCCACCATGACCTCACACTCAATGGTCAGCAATTTGCACTCCAAGTAAACCCCACTCCCCACAACACTTGAAGTCATCCCCGCTATGGGCTGGTCAGCTGTGCCTGTAGTTGAAACCGATGCTGCACTGTCCTTTTCCATGTAAGGACAGTTATTTTTTTCCATGAGCAATGTGCAACAACAGTGCCAGCAGGCCCTGCTATTGGTCGATGTAGGTCGTCCTCTGTTGTTCCCGGGGAACCTAGATCTCCCTCTCCCTTGGTCCGATCTGTATCCTTCCGCAGCGTCAACCGTTGCTACTGTAGAAGATCCTGTCTCCCTCTATGTGGCTGCCAGATACTGCACCTCGGTCCGTAACTGTGCAACGCTCTCACACAATGACTCAAACATCTCTTTTGGAACTCTGAAATTGTCTCCAACTGGAGGCAGAGTAACCTTGCTTGTCCCTCACATGCCAAAATCAAATGTTATTGGTCACATACACATGGTTAGCAGATGTTTAGCGAAATGCTTATGCTTCTTGATCCGACAGTGCAGCATTATCTAACAGGTAATATCTAACAATTCCACAACAAAACCTAATACACACAATCTAGTAAAGGAATGGGATGACAATATATAAAATATATGGATGAGCAGTGACAGAGCGGCTAAGATGCAATAGATAGTATAGAATAGATAGTGAAAGATACACCGTATATACATATGAGATAAGTAATGCGAGATATGTAAGAATTCTTAAAGTGGCATTATTAAAGTGACTAGTGTTCCATTTATTAAAGTGGCCAATGATATCAATTCTGTAGGTAGGCAGCCACCTCTGCTAGTGATGGCTTTTTAACAATCTGATGGCCTTTGTTCAATTTGTATTGTGCAGTGTCTTTGCTTTCCACCAATTTTAGCTGGCTTATCTGATCAAGCTCTGTAGCAATGCTAATTGCCTCTTCCCACGTTTTTGATACTGCCTTGTGCAGGTGCATACAAAGATCACTGTACCCAAGGTGTATAATACAATTATTGCAAATCACGTGTGCTTGCGCAGGTAGCCTAGTGGTTAGAGTGTTGGGCCAGTAACCAAAAGGTTGCTGGATCGAATCCCCGAGCTGACAAGGTGTAAACCTGTTGTTCTGAGCAAGGCAGTTAACCCACTGTTACCCGGGCACTGAAGACGTGGATGTCGATTAAGGCAGTCCCCTGTACCTCTGATTCAGAGGGTTTGGGTTAAATGCGGAAGACACATTTCAGTTGAATGCATTCAGTTGTACAACTGACTAGATATCCCCTTTCCCTTAATAATCTGGATAAGCCTTTGAAGCTTTGCCCATGCACGATTTCTGTCAGCATGTTCCGGTGGCTCAAAATGCCTCTGCAAAGCCACTTTCACGCTGTTTCAAGCCTTCTTTGAATCTTGAGGTAAAGTACAACAAAATCTCCAAGCATTTCCCCTCAGCAACAGCCTGAGAATTGAAACGATCTACCGCGGGCCATCCATTCACTTGCGCTGCTAACTCAAATTGTTCAATCCAAACAATCCATTCGCCTTCTTTCCCCTCGAAAGATTCTGGCATGAACACCGGACAGTCAATCTGCCTGTCCATGGCACCTGGGTGATCCACCACCAGCTGTCGGTCAGTCAGTGGTTGTTAATTGATGTTCCCAGGTTGTTTGACTTCTCCATCCATTTTCCCACGCAGCTAACCAGCTAAAGTTAGCCAAGCTTGCGAGTTGATGTTAGCTAGTTGACGTGCTGATCCCACCGCTGTCACCAATTTGTAACGAATCTGTAAGGCCAACAAAACTCGCATGTTGTTTGTTGACTAGCGTAAACAGTCTAGGACACTGATTTCCCATGGAATAATGAAATTGTATTTTATTTGAATGAATAGACAGTTCACACCAAGCCTTCCCAAAAACTCTCCCTCAATATGCCTTCCGCATCCTAACATAGAGCAACTAATTTGCATAATGTGTGTGATAGGCTGAGAGACTTTTGACTGTATAAAACATTACACTATGAATCCATCCAATTCTAAAATGCACAGACATTTAGAAACAAAGCATCCACATTTCAAGGACATACCAGAGATGACCGACCAAACAAAAATGCTGCACAATAATTTCACAGACGAGAGTTTACTGAAAGATTCTTACTCTCATTTTTTTTTTAAGTTGGTCATGCCCTCAGGCGTGGATGCTTGCCAAAAGGTTTTAGGCCCAACTACTGCTACAAAGATCAGTGAAATCCCACTTTCCAATGACAGTGTCATATGTAGAATCCAGGATTTGGCAGATGAATTTGAATCACATGCAGGTTTTAGGCAGAGCCTGCACAACAAATGTTTTTTTTGTAATCCAATTAGATGAGCCGACTGACATTTCAATTGCCTACTTCTTGTATATAATCGCTACATATATGAAGAATTTTGAGTTGAGTTGCCTCAACTGCAGATGAAATATTCCGTATTCTGAACGAGTGCATAATGGAACATGGATTACGATGGGACCGTTGTATCGGGGTCTGTAGGCCTACCGATGAGACTGCTGCTCAACCAGGTTCCCTCTAATTATTTTCAGCACTGAGCAAATTTCAGATCTGCTGAGTGCAAACTTGAAAGTTGTAGAAATTCAGTGCAACTTCCAGCGTGCATTTACTGTGAACACGGAGGCTATACCCGCTTTAAATTAGTTTTAACAGTGGCCATGTAGGTTACTGTGGCTATTTGATCATAATGTAGGCCTACCAGAGTAGCCTATCATCATAAACAATGGAGAACATGCATCCCATAACATTTTAACATGGTTCTTCTTTATTTATACTATTTTCTACATTGTAGAATAATACTGAAGACATCAAAACTATGACATAACACATATTGAATCATGTAGTAACCAGAAAAAGGTTAAACAATATATTTTATATTTGAGATTCTTCAAAGTAGCATTGACAGCTTTGCACACTCTTGGTATTCTCTCAACCAGCTTCACCTGCAATGCTTTTCCAACAGTCTTGAAAGAGTTACCACATTGTTGGCTGCTTTTTCCTTCACTCTGCTGTCTGACTCAGCCCAAACCATCTCAATTTGGTTGAGGTCAGGGGATTGTGGAGACCAGGTCATCTGATGCAGCACTCCATCACTCTCCTTCTTGATCAAATAGCCCTTACACAACCTGGAGGTGTGTTGGGTCATTGTCCTTTTGAAAAACAAATTATAGTCCCACCAAGTGCAAACCAGATGGGATGGCATATCACTGCAGAATGCTGTAGTAGCCATGCTGGTTAAGTGTGCCTTGAACTCTAAATAAATCACAGACAGTGTAACCAACAAAGCACCCCCACACCATAACACCACCACCTCCATGCTTTACAGTGGGAAATATACACACCGTTCACCCACACCGTGTCTCACTAAGACACGGCAAATGGAACCAAAAATCTCCAATTTAGACTCCAGACCAAAGGACACATTTCCACTGGTCTAATGTCCATTGCTCGTGTTTCTTGGCCCAAGCAAGTCTCTTCATCTTATTGGTGTCCTTTTAGCAATGGTTTCTTTGCAGCAATTTGACCCTGAAGGCCTGATTTGCAGTCTTCTCTGAACAGTTGATATTGATATGTGTCTTACTTGAACTCTGTGAAGCATTTATTTGGGCTGCAATTTCTGAGGCTGGTAACTCCTCTGCAGCAGAGGTAAGTCTGGATCTTCTGTTCCTGTGGCGGTCCTCATGAGAGCCAGTTTCATCATAGCGCTTGATGGTTTTTGCAACTGCACTCGAATAAACTTTCAAAGCTCTTGAAATGTTCTGTATTGACTGACCTTCACGTGTTAAAGTAATGATGGACTGTTGTTTCTCTTTGCTTAATTGAGCTGTTCTTGCCATAATATGGACTTGGTATTTTACCAAATAGGGCTATAACTGTATACCCCCTTACCTTGTCACAACACAACTGATTGGCTCAAATGCATTAAGAAGGAAATACATTTAATCCACGATCACGTGGATTGGGATATGTTCCGCATTGCGTCAAACAACAACATTGACTAATACGCTGATTCGTGGAGCGAGTTCATAAGCAAGTGCATTGGTGATGTCGTACCCACAGCAACTATTGAAACATTCCTAAACCAGAAACCGTGGATTGCGCGGAACTGAAAGCGCGAACCACTGCTTTTAACCAGAGCAAGGTGACCGGAAACATGACCGAACACAAACAGTGTAGCTATTCCCTCCGCAAGGCAATCAAACAAGCTAAGCATCAGTATAGAGACAAAGTAGAGTCGCAATTCCACGGATCAGACATGAGAGATGTGGCAGGGTCTACAGTCAATCACGGACTACAAAAAGAAAACCAGCCCCGTCGCGGACCAGGATGTCTTGCTCCCAGACAGACTAAACAACTTCTTTGCTCGCTTTTAGGACAATACAGTGCCACTGACACGGCCCTCTACCAAAACCTGAGGGACTCTCCTTCACTGCAGCAGACGTGAGTAAAACATTTAAACGTGTTAACCCTCACAAGGCTGCAGGCCCAGACGGCATCCCCAGCCGCGTCCTCAGAGCATGCGCAGACCAGCTGGCTGGTGTGTTTACGGACATATTCAATCAATCCTTATCCCAGTCTGCTATTACCACATGCTTCAAGTGGGCCACCATTGTTCCTGTTCCCAAGAAAACTAAGGAAACTGAGCTAAACGACTATCGCCCCGTTGCACTCACTTCCGTCATCATGAAGTGCTTTGAGAGACTAGTCAAGGACCATATCACCTCCACCCTACCTGACACCCTAGACCCACTCCAATTTGCTTACCGCCCAAATAGGTCCACAGACGACGCAACCACACTGCACACGGCCCTAACCCATCTGGACAAGAGGAATACCTATGTGAGAATGCTGTTCATCGACTACAGCTCAGCATTTAACACCATAGTACCCTCCAAACTCGTCATCAACCTCGAGACCCTGGGTCTCGACCACGCCCTGTGCAACTGGGTACTGGACTACCGGACGGGCCGCACCCAGGTGGTGAGGGTAGGTAACAACATCTCCACCTCGCTGATCCTCAACACTGGGGCCCCACAAGGGTGCGTTCTGAGCCCTCTCCTGTACTCCCTGTTCACCCATGACTGTGTGGCCATGCACGCCTTCAACTCAATCATCAAGTTTGCAGACGACACTACAGTGGTAGGCTTGATCACCAACAATGACGAGACGGCCTACAGGGAGGAGGTGAGGGCCCTCGGAGTGTGGTGTCAGGACAATAACCTCACACTCAATGTCAACAAAACAAAGGAGATGGTTGTGGACTTCAGGAAAGAGCAGAGGGAGCACCCCCCTATCCACATCGATGGGACAGTAGTGGAGAGGGTAGAAAAATGTAAGTTCCTCGGCGTACACATCACGGACAAACTGAATTGGTCCACCCACACAGACAGCGTGGTGAAGAAGGTGCAGCAGCGCCTCTTCAACCTCAGGAGGCTGAAGAAATTTGGCTCGTCACCAAAAGCACTAACAAACATTTACAGATGCACAATCGAGAGCATCCTGTCGGGCTGTATCACTGCCTGGTACGGCAGCTGCTCCGCCCACAACCGTAAGGCTCTCCAGAGGGTAGTGAGGTCTGAACAATGCATCACTGGGGGCAAACTACATGCCCTCCAGGACACCTACACCACCTGATGTCACAGGAAGGCCATAAAGATCATCAAGGAAAACAACCACCCGAGCCCACTGCCTGTTCACCCCGCTATCATCCAGAAGGCGAGATCAGTACAGGTGCATCAAAGCTGGGACCGAGAGACTGAAAAACAGCTTCTATCTCAAGGCCATCAGACTGTTAAACAGCCACCACTTACATTGATTGAGTGGCTGCTGCCATATATGTAAAAAAAATGCATCACTCGCCACTTTAAACAATTACACTTAAATATAATGTTTACATACCCTACATTACTCATCTCATATGTATATACTGTACTCTATACCACCTACTGCATCTTGAGATCTTTATGTAATACATGTATCACTAGCCACTTTAAACAATGCCACTTAATATAATGTGTACATACCCTACATTTACTCATCTCATATGTATATACTGTACTCGATCCCATCTACTGCATCTTGCCTATGCCGTTTTGTACCATCACTCATTCATATATCTTTATGTACATATTCTTCATCCCTTTACACTTGTGTGTATAAGGTAGCTGTTGTGAAATTGTTAGGTTAGATTACTCGTTGGTTATTACTGCATTGTCAGAACTAGAAGCACAAGTATTTCACTACACTCGCATTAACATCTGCTAACCATGTGTATGTGACACATAAAATTAGATTTGAAATTCCACAAATTGACTTTAAGAAGGCGCACCTGTGAATTGAAATGCATTCCAGGTGACTACCCCATGAAGCTGGTTGAGAGAATGCCAAGAGTGTGCAAAGCTGTCATCAAGACAAAGGGTGGGTATTTGAAGAATCTCAAGTATAAAATATATTTAGATTTGTTTAACACTGTTTGGGTTACTACATGATCCCATATGTGTTATTTCATAGTTTTGATGTCATCATTATTATTCTACAATGTAGAAAATAGTAAAAAATAAAATGAAAAACCATTAATGAGTAGGTGTTCTAAAACTTTTGACTGGTAGTGTATAAACAGGGGTACCGGTGCCGAGTCAATGTGCTCTGTTGTGGTATTAAAAAAATATTCTGCTTGTCTCCAGTCATCTAAAATGACAGACATGCGTGAAATGTGTTTACAACACACTTTTTTCTCCTACTGCAAATAAGATGATAGATTAATGCAGTACTTTTATTATAATGGATATATTTTCATCCTTATCTAAGGTGGTCTGTGAATCCGCCACCGTCTGTCTACTTTGCCATGTAATGCTTACAAAACAAATAACAGTATCTAATATTGCATATCTAATGCTCTGGTCTGTCCTAGGAGTGAGGGTAAATGGTAGGCATGTTTTCTACGATCCAATTTGTTTTAAATATTATTTTGGGTGGAGGGGAGGGTGAATTTGTTTTTTTCAAGCTTTCAGGGTGTGTCAGGTTAAAATACATTTTACTGAAGTAAGGGCCATTCATTTTCATTTCAGAGAGATACGATTTTCTGCAGGTATCCCTCATTATAAATCATGTACAAGCCCCTACAGTGCATTCTGATACTATTCAGACCCCTTGACTTTTTTCACATTTTGTTACATTACAGCCTTATTCTAAAATTGATTAAATAAATAAAAATCCTCATCAATCTACACACAATACCCCATAATGACAAAGCGAAAACAGGTTAGACATGTTTGCAAATGTATAAAAAAAGATACCATAAGTAATATAAGTATTCAGACCCTTTGCTATGAGACTCGAAATTGAGCGCAGGTGCATTCTGTTTACATTGATCATAATTGAGATGTTTCTACAATTTGATTGGATTCCACCTGTGGTAAATTCAATTGATTAGACATGATTTGGAAAGGCACACACCTATCTATATAAGGTCCCACAGTTGACATTGTATGTCAGAGCAAAAACCAAGCCATGAGGTCGAAGGAATTGTCTGTATAGCTCCAAAACAGGATTGTGTTGAGGCACAGATCTGGGGAAGGGGACAAAACTATTTCTGCAGCATTGAAGGTCCACAAGAACACAGTGACCTCCATCATTCTTAAATAGAAGAAGTTTGGAACCACCAAGACTCTTCCTAGAGCAGGCCGCACGGTCAAACTGAGCAATCTTGAGAGAAGGGACTTGGTCAGGGAGGTGACCAAGAACCCGATGGTCACTCTGACACAGCTCCAGAGTTCCTCTGTGGAGATGGGAGAACTTTCCAGAAGGACAACCATCTCTGCAGCACTCCATCAATCAGGACTTTATTGTAGAGTGGCCAGACGGAAGCCACTCCTCAGTAAAAGGCACCTGACAGCCCGCTTGAAGTTTGCCAAAAGGCACCTAAAGGACTCTCAGAGCTCAGAATGGGTAGAAGGTCACCTTCCAACAGGACAACGACCCTAAGCACATAGCCAAGATGACCAGGAGTGGCTTCGGGACAAGTCTCTGAATGTCCTTGAGTGGCCCAGCCAGAGCCCGGACTTGAACGTGAGTGAACATCTCTGGAGAAACTTGAAAATAGCTGTGCAACGACCCTCCCCATCCAACTTAACATAGCTTGAGAGGATCTGCAGAGAAGAATGGGAGAAACTACCCAAATACAGGTGTGCCAAGCTTGTAGTGTCATACCAATCAAGACTCGAGGCTGTAATCACTGCCAAAGGTGCTTCAACAAAGTACTGAATAAAGGGTCTGAATTTTTTATTTGTAATAAATGTGCACACATTTCTAAAAAACTTTTTTTGCTTTGTCATTATGGTGTAATGTGTTGATTGATGAGGAGGAAAAAATAATTGAATCCATGTTAGAATAAGGCTGTAACGTAATAAATGTGGAAAAATTCAAGGGGTCTGAATACTTCCGAATGCACTGTAAATTACTCAAATGTAAATGTAATAACTGTGATCGCTGAAATAATATTTTGTCAATTTATAGATTTGTTTAGTAATAGCCTTTTATGGAATTTAGCATACCGGAACATATGTACTAATAAAGCAGTTAAAACGACTTTATGACAAAATATTTTGTAGCCAGTCATGTCCTCTAGAATAACATTTTTAAAGTGACGTATGAGAGGCAGAGGCACCGTGCAGAACTAAGGACGCCGCGGGAGGACAATCTTTTCTCCCTGTTCTGCTTTTCTCGTTAAAAAAAAAAGGAGAGGGGCTGTAGCTATGGAGGGGGTAACTGTAGGGCAGGTATTTGACGCCGAATGCATCCTCAACAAACGCCCAAGAAAGGTATGAAATAACGTATTTTATCATAATATGGAAACATTAGACCCTTTACAATTGTTTAACTCTTTCCCACTCTTATCATTTGCAGGGGAAGTTTGAGTATTTGGTGAAGTGGAGAGGGTGGTCGTCCAAGTGAGTAGCTATTTAGCAAGAAGCTGGCTGAGCTAAACAATGACAATGTAGCCCATGATCCCCCTGCGACCCCGTATTTATCTCATAGCTACGCTATATTTACATTCATATGATACTATTCCCGTCGCATGTGGTTTTGGATAGACTACAGGATGCATGGAAGAAAAATGATGGTGTTAGCCGTTTCGGAGTCTTGTTTTGTTTTCTTAAGCCCGAGCAGCTGATGATACGATGCCAAACCGGTATCTAGTAACGTGAGCAGGCATCCTCCTACTACCGTAGCGAACTCGAGCACCGGAATATGTGACGCCCACTATTTTCATGCACGGTGCTTGCGTCGTGATCGTTTACCAATAATATGGCTGAATGTAAATAGTTGAGCAAAGGCTCAAGTTTTAGCCATTTACATTTAGGCTAGCCGTGAACAGCTACCCTCTCAAGATTTTCATTGTTCAGACAATGTTCTTAATATTTTATTTAGATACAACGTCAATTAGGCCTATGTTTGTTTTTGATAGTAGCATCCTATGTGTGACATTGCATCTGATAAAGGAGATAGCAGACTAGAAACAAATGGGCAGAGATTTATGGGTGTGACATTTATAATTGCAATGTCTCTCTAGCTACTGTTCTGTAATAAACGGTTTTCTAATATGGGGTTTTCTTTACAGGCATAACAGTTGGGAGCCCGAAGAGAATATTCTGGACCCCAGATTAATGGCTGCCTTCCACAAGAGGTGTGTTATTAATATCATACTGGTTGATTTTTGACCAGAACATATTCATTCGTACTTATTGTAGAGCACTGTCCATGGTGTATTAGAGTTGCCCAGATCAAATGCATCCTTTGTTTCCTTCCTCCCATCCTTGAAGCTATCATTTATTTCTGACATAGACTAATTGGTGAAATAATTGAAATACAACCCTTGCTTCTGGTTATTTAGTTATTATATTAGTAGTGACTCCAAGTAAGGAAGGATGTATTTTTAAAGTAGCAGAACATTGGTAGTAACTGTTTCTGATGCCATGTGTGTGTACTTTCTACAGAGAACAAGAGAGGGAGCTACTGTTCGGTAAGAGAGGGAAGAGGCCAAGGGGGCGCCCACGGAAAATTCTGGTAATCAACACACTGTTGCTGCTATTCAATCGTATAAGATGTAGTCGTGACAACAAATGCAGTAAATTGACTTACTTTTGTCATCTTGATTATAATCTCTTCCCAATGATTGCTTTCATTACATTTCCAAACAACAATAGTAACATGAATCCATTTGTTTGTTTGGATGATGAAGATACAATCTGACGTCACATAATGCATGGCTACATTACAAACCATTCTGTCTAATTTCTTTAGGAACCAGAGCCAACTGAAACCAAATCCGACCGGTCCTCCTCAGCCTCTTCATCCGGCCTGTCCTCCTCTCCCTCCGCCTCTTCCTCAGAAGATGAAGACCACGGGAAGAAGGCCAAACCAGGTCCTCGGCGCCTCAACCTCCACCCTGTCCTCCAGACGAGGCCCCATATCGTGGTGGCCAATCAGGAGCCCGTCCGGAAAAAGCGCGGGAGGAAACCGCTGCTCCCCGAGCTGAGGGCTTTGAGACAGGCAAATACCCGGCTGCCCCTGCCTCCCCCTCCTCTTTCTCGCCACCACCAGGTCCTCAGGCCCCCCCGTGAGCCCCCCAAAGAGGAACCTCGGGGGGGGGTGAAGAAGCCTCTACAGCCGGCCAGTTTCACCTACACCAGCCTGAGCGCCAGCCGGGGCTCCAGAGATGAGACGGCACCCCAGCGGGCTGCTGGAGGGGCTTTCTTCCAGCCAGGGGCCTCCAAACCTGGGCTGCTGAACTCCATATGGTCGGGTCGCTCCATGTCGACCATCACCCCCTCCTCTCCATCCTCTTCTTCTCTCAGCAGACCTCCCCCACCTCACAGTAAGGGATTGTCAGATCTGAAGCGCTCCCTCTCTGTCTCCGACGCCGGCAACAGCAGTGGCCGAGCAGAAGGGCTTAAGGTGGTGTCCTCTGTAAAACCAGGGGTGTCTACATCAACATCACTTGGTCTCCACAGCTCCAAGACCTCCAGTGGGTTTGGTGGCTCTCCGGCGGCTTGTAGCCCAGCTCAACGCTCCCCAGCTGGGCAGAGGAGGCAGCAGGAGGGCCCTGGAAGTCAGGCGGTGGTGATGGTTCAGCAGCAGGGAGCCAAGCCCTCCTCCTCTCCACCTCCCTCAGCTAGAGATCGCATCAGTCAGGCCCTCAGCCTCCGAGCTCTCAACCTGCAGAGCGTCAACAAACGGGCGCCCGGCAATGGTCTACAGGGATACGGAACCTCTGGCATCACTGGAGTTGCAGTTTCAAGGTCGAGCCTGAGAAGCGGTGCCAGCCAGGCAGGAAAAGGAGCAGGAGGAATCATTAAAGAGATGCACACATCGTCTGAGCTAGACCAGAGCCTGGCGTCCGGAGGGTTAGGGGCAGGGATGCTGCGCTCTGGAAGCATTCCACAAGCCAGAGAGGAGAGGGGGGAGAGAGGGAAGACCACAGGTGCAGAGACTGAGAGAGAGATGGACAGCAAGGGGCCAAGGTGTGTAGGGAGCGGCAATGGAAGACTGGAGAGAGGGGGGAGTGTACAGAGAGGTGTGTCGGCCGGGGGAGGTGGATCAAGCCCGGCGAGAGAGGAGGACAGGAGGTCAGAACAGAGCCTTAACGAGCGGAACTCCCGGAGCATCGAGAACTCTCGGACCCTTAACGAGCTCAGCACAGGTGACTCAGATGACACCAGCAGCAGCGAATCAGAAGAGCCCGACTCCTCCCCTTATCCCAACAACAACGGGCCCCGCCTGGTCTCTATGGAGACAGAAATTGAGACGGACTGGCGGCCGGCACTTAGCCTTCTAGAACACGTGTTTGTCACGGACGTCACCGCCAACTTTGTCACAGTAACAGTGAAGGAGTCTCCAACCAGTGTGGGGTTCTTCAACGTCCGCAATCCCTAAAGCCTGTCCATGTACACTACTGTTCAAAAGTTTGTGGTCACTTAGAAATGTCCTTGTTTTTGAAAGAAAATCAACTTTTTTGTACATTAAAATAACATCAAATTGATCAGAAATACTGTGTAGACATTGTTAATGTTGTAAGTGACTATTGTATCTGAAAACGGCAGATTTTTTTAATGGAATATCTACGTATGTGTATCAGCAACCATCACTCCTGTGTTCCAATGGCACGTTATGTTAGCTAATCCAAGTTTATCATTTTAAAAGGCTAATTGATCACCTGAAAACCCTTTTGCAATTATGTTAGCACAGCTGAAAACTGTTGTCCTGAAAACTGAAGATCTTGTACAAAGCTTTGTACTACCCCCTTCACAGAACAGCGCAAATTGGCTCTAACCAGAATAGAAAGAAGAGTGGGAGGCCCCGGTGCACAATGTGAGCAAGAGGACAAGTGCATTAGAGTGTCTAGTTTGAGAAACAGAAGCCTCACAAGTCCTCAACTGGCAGCTTCATTAAATAGTACCCGCAAAACACCAGTCTCAACATCAACAGTGAAGAGGCGACTCCGGGATACTGGCCTTCTAGGCAGAGTTGCAGAGAAAAAGCCATATCTCTGTCCGTGTTCTTTTTCCCATCTTAATCTTTTATTTTTATTGGCCAGTCTGAGATATGGCTTTTCTTTGCAACTCTGCCTAGAAGGCCAGCATCCCGGGATCACCTCTTCACTGTTGACGTTGAGACAGGTGTTTTACGGGTACTATTTAAGGAAGCTGCCAGTTGAGGACTTGTTTCTCAAACTAGACACTCTAATGTACTTGTCCTCTTGCTCAGTTATGCACCGGGGCCTCCCACTCCTCTTTCTATACTGGTTAGTCAGTTTGCGCTGTTCTGTGAAGGGTTACACAGCGTTGTACGTTAAACAAAAGCTCTTTGTTTCTGGCGATGTTGAGTCTGTAATCAAACCCACAAATGCTGATGCTCCAGATACTCAACTAGTCTAAAGGCCAGTTTTATTGCTTTTTAATCAGCACAACCGTTTTCAGCTGTGCTAACATAATTGTAAAATGTTTTTCTAATGATCAATTAGCCTTTTAAAATGATAAACTTGGATTTGCTAACACAACGTGCCATTGGAACACAGGAGTGATGGTTTCTGATAATGGGCCTCTGTACACCTATGAGGATATTCCATAAACAATCTGCCGTTTCCAGCTACAATAGTCATTTAAAACATTAACAATGTCTACACTGTATTTTTGATCAATTTGAGTGTTATTTTAATAGACAAAAAAGTTGCTTTTCTTTCGAAAACAAGGACATTTCTAAGTGACCCCAAACTTTTGAACATGTACAGGATGCCCCTAGACACTGGCCATTGCCTCTCCTAATGGTTAAAGAGACATTACGCATTCAAATTACATTTTGACAGACATTTTCAGGCTTCTACAGTAGTCTAATGTTAAGGTAAAACAACGATAGCTGGATCTACACAACTTATGTCATGTGACGTAGTTTCATTAGAGTACTTTAGAGGTCTGAAAACAGCTGACACTTTTATTTATGAGTGAAATGTCCTCTTTTAAAGTAAGAATCTGGAGGGAGGTTAAACTCACTGAGCTTATCCTGGATCTGTGCCTAATGACAACCTATACCTGGAGGGATGAGGTACGACACAACGATAGGCCTGATTCCAAACCCATCCCTGGTCCCTTAGCCCATTGACTGCCCCCTTGAAGATTTTCAAGGATTGGATATTAGACATAAGTCAGGGAGGCTTGGGCCTGGTTCCATTTCTGCCCTCAACCCCTTTGCCTAGGTCTTTCACTTTTTTGCATATTTTTCTCATACATATCCAGTTTTACATACATATCTATTTAGATCTGCGAAGTGGAGTCAACAAGGGATAGAGGAAAGAGACCTTTGGTATTGGACCCTTGCCAATTGAGGACTATTGCAAAGACATAGCTGTCTGTGAAGCTTTGCCAGCATTTACAAAGAACTGTCAAGATATTGGCCAGTAAATGGTGACATTTCCCATCTTACTTTTTTATTTTTGTTTGTCTTTGGACACCAAAGGAGTCATGAATGTGAATTGCGTATTTAAAAAAAATCTGTTTTATTTTTTATCCTGTCAGTCAGTATTTATCTTGCACTACAGTATGTTATTTCAATATTTTAAGCTAACTATATCCAACTCTGAAACATACCCGCTCATCTCAAGCAGGCATTTAAAATTTGTAGTTATTTACCAGTGTTAGTCCTATCTGCCTACCTGTGGTGAAGACCATTTGAATACAATCACGCTCAGTCATTGACTGTAAGAGCATCATAGGAGTGGAGAAGTGTTTTCATTTCATTTATATTTGCACATTTGTTACTCTTGATATTAATATGTATCTGTAACTCTGGTGCTTATTATGGCTTCAGAAACTCGTAGCCTGTGTGCCTCCTGCCATTTCTAAGGTATTGGAATAAACCGTGAGTATTATAAAAGTGGGTGCTTAACCATACCAAAATGATCTTTATGGTTAAATCAATCAAATGTGTTTTATAAAGCCCTTTTTACGTCAACAGTTGTCACAAAGTACTTTACAGATACCCGGCGAACCTCCCTAGAAGGCAGGAACCTAGGAAGAAACCTGAAGAAGAACCAGGCTCTGAAGGGTGACCCGTCTTCTGTCTGTACTGGATACGTTGTTGTCGATGCAGGCTGCTGATTGGAGGGAGGAACGGCTCATAATAATGGCTGGAATGGATTTCAAAGAATGGTGTCAAACACGTGGTTTCCATTCCACTGACTCTATTTTAGCCATGAGCCGTCCTCCCCTCAGCAGCCTCCACTGGTTGTTGTTTTCGTGATTGGTAGGTGCTTTTCTGTCACACACATCTAAGTTGGTGGTCCCCAGATGTCTTTGGAAGCACCGTTCACAAAGCTACCAGTAGATGTCACTGTTGTATAGTACTCACCACACCCCTTTATCTCCCAGTGCACACTATATTGTACCCATGCAGTAGACATACTTCCGGTCATTTAGTGTATGTGGACACCTGCTCGTGGAACATCTCATTCCAAAATCATGGGCAATAATATGGAGTTTGTACCCCCTTCCATTCAGCCCCGAGCATTCGTGAGGTCGGGCACTGATGTTGGGCGATTAGGCCTGGCTCGCAGTCGGCATTCCAATTAATTCCAAAGGTGTTCTATGGGGTTGAGGTCAGGGCTCTGTGCAGCCCAGTCAAGTACTTCCACACCGATCTCGACAAACCATTTCTGTATTGACCTTGCTTTGTGCACAGGGGCATTGTCATGCTGAAACAGGAAAGGGCTTTCCTCAACTGTTGCCACAAAGTTAGAAGCACAGAATCGTTGAGAATGTCATTGTATGGTGTAGTGTTAAGATTTCCCTTCACTGGAACTAAGGGGCCTAGCTCGAACCATGGAAAACAGCCTCAAACCATTATTCCTCCTCCATTAAATTTTACAGTTTGCGCTTTGCATTTGGGCAGGTAGCGATCTCCTGACAGCCGCCAAACCCAGATTCGTCCGTTGACTGCCAGATGATGAAGTGTGATTCATCACCCAGAGAACGCGTTTCCACTGCTCCAGACTCCAATGGCGGCGAGCTTTATACCTCTATACCTACTTTATGCTCGGCCATGGAAATCCATTTCTTGAAGCTCTAGACGAACAGTTCTTGTGTTCACGTTGCTTCCAGAGGCAGTTTGGAACTCGGTAGTGAGTGTTGCAACCGAGGACAGACTGTTTTTACGCACTTCAGCACGCTGCAGTCCCGGGTTCGATCCCAGGCTGTGTCATAACCCGGCCGTGACCTTGAGTCGCATAGGGTGGCGCACAATTGGCCCAGAGTCGTCCGTGTTAGGGAGGGTTTGGCCGCGGGGGCATTACTTGGCTCATCGCGCTCTAGAGACTCCTTGTGGCGGGCCAGGCTCCTGCAGGCTGACATCGGTTGTCAATTGAACAATGTTTCCTCCATGTTAAGTGGGCAGGTGTTAAGAAGTGTGATCAGGTGGGTCATGTGTAAGAGGACGCATGACTCGACCATGGCCTCTCCCGAGCCTGTTGGGAAGTTGCAACGATAAGACTGGATCATAAATATATATATTTTTAAATGATTATAATTTAAAAAAGGAGTTATTCAGTATGGGCCATTTTACTGCCAATGTTTGTCTACAGAGATTGCATGGCTGTGTGCTTGATTTTATACACCTGTCAGCAGTGGGTGTGTGAAAAGGCAGAATCAACTAATGTGAAGGGGTGTCCACATACTTTTGTATATTTAGTGTATATTACCTGTGTGTGCACACACAGAATAATATCTCAAGACACACACACACACAAACACACACTTATTCAATTCACTCACTCATATTCTCACACAGTGTCCTCTGCCACTTACATGCTGTTAAAGTGTGTGTTGAGGAGTGTGAGTGACAGAAGCTATCATTCCACAAAGCTGCAGATTCTGTGATTTATGGCCAGGGCCTGTCCAGCTCTGTGGAATTTTCCCAAAATAAGTTTGTGTAAACAGAGTGCGACAGAGAGCCCCTCAGAGCAGACTGGTATGCATAAACAGTTTGAACAGTGTGGGGCAGTGTAATCCCCCACCTTCACCTCCCTCTCTCCAGTCTACACACAAACACACACACTCTTGAGTGCTCACAACGCTGCACACACACCTAGACGGACATAGAGATACAGACAAAGTAACATACCTTAGCAGGCACGCAGTCACAGCCACGCAAACCCACACATATAGATGCAAAAAAACAGACGTAGTGACAGACACTAGCTAACACACACACAGAAAGACTTATCGATTTAATATAGCGTAGACACACACACAGAAAGACTTATCGATGTAATATAGCGTAGACACACACACAGAAAGACTTATCGATGTAATATAGCGTAGACACACACACAGAAAGACTTATCGATGTAATATAGCGTAGACACACACACAGAAAGACTTATCGATGTAATATAGCGTAGACACACACACAGAAAGACTTATCGATGTAATATAGCTTAGACACACACACAGAAAGCGTAGAGAAATGTAAACCCCCTGTCTTTCCCCCCTTTAGTCTCTATCGGCAGGTTGCACTATCTGGGATGGAGGAGTTTCCCCCAGCAGATACACACACATACTACCATCCCTCTTCCGCTGCACTCTGAAACAACATCACACTCTCTCTCCTTCCATCTTTTGCTGCCTTTCTCTTTCCCGACTCTTTATAGCGTTTTACGCTCTCTTCTTTCCCTCTCTCCATCACTCACTCACACACAGAGAAAGAAAGCACATAATTGCGGATTGGTCATTGTATCACTGTTCAGGAATGCTGGCCATAACTGAGGCATGTCTGATTTGGAGGTGGGCTTTTTCTAACACACTGTTGATATGGAGACACTGAGTCAGCTCTGCCATTGACACACACACACACACACACACTGGCTCCACCACTCCTGTGACACAACTATGACAGGTTATGACACCCCTTTGACAGGTATGGAGAAACAGGGATGACAGGGAGTGGGAGGGTTAGGAAAAGTCGGATGTCACAGAGAGACGTTCCAAAGTTTTCACTTCAATGTGAGGAGACAGCCTGCATCTCCACCCATCCATGCTCAAGCCAGGCTGCCGCCAAGCATCACACACACACTACCTGAACGCAGGCTGGCAAGCGCAGACAAAACCAACCTTGTGGCAACTTCACACACAGCAACTCCACCGTACCTGCCTCCAGGCCCTGTTGTCTGTGCGGTACTCTCGAAATAGCTGACATTGTTTCACACCCCCTGTTTGCCCACACCCTCCACATGATCCACAGCATGGATGATAGATACTATACCTCTCATTGACAGAATGTCATTAAACTCCAGAGCAGAAAATCACAGAGAGAACTCATTTAGGAAATAGGTTGCTATTTGGGATGCAACCAAGTTCTTAGAGCAGGTTAACACCTTTTTATTACGCTTTTTAAATGTAATTTAGCTGACTCCCCTCAGTTTCTCCCTTAGAGCAGATTAGCCTTTAACAAATACTAGCTAAATTAAGTACGCACTAGATGGGTGGAAGTGTGCAGGGCTAGTTTTACTGAAGCTAAAGACATTTGAGATCTAAATCCTCCGTAAGCATCTAAAACATTGTTGGATGTGTTCATTACGTTTTATAAGAAGGATTGTCTCAACCCCTCACACACACAGAGACACGAACACAGAGACACAGACGCACATGGAGACAGACCCACAGAAACACACAATGCTCTTGTTGTTATGGTTACATTTTTTGGTCAACGATCTACACAAAATACTAATGTCAAAGTGGAATAAAAACAGTGATATATATTTATTAGGTAAGTATTCAACCTTCTGAGTCAATACAAGTTAGAATCACCTTTGACAGTGATTACAGCTGTGAGTCTTACTGGGTAAGTCTCTTAGAGTTTTGCACACCTTGATTGCACAATATTATTCTTCAAGCTCTGTCAAGATGGTTGTTGGTCATTGTTACACAGCCATTTTCAAGTCTTGCCATAGATTTTCAAACTGATTTAAGTCAAAACTGTAACTTGGCCACTCAGGAACATTTAGTGTCATCTTGGTAAGAAACTCCAGAAATTTGGCTTTGAGTTTTAGGTTATTGTCCTACTGAAAGGTGAATTTGTCTCCCAGTGTCAGACAACCAGGTTTTCCTCCAGGATTTTGCCTGTGCTTAGCTCTGCTCTGTTTCTTTTTATCCTAAAAAAACATCCATAGCAAAGGGGTTGAATACTTATTGACTGAAGACATTTCAGCTTTTAATTTGTAAATCACACATTGAACAATTGTGTGTATGCCAGTGACAAAAAAACATCTAAATTTAATACATTTTATATTCATGTTGTAACACAACAAAATGTGGAAAAAGTCAAGGGGTGTAACGGTTTTCTTCCGCTGGCAGCTCCTTGCAGACTGGCGGCTCTGGCGGCTCCTTGCAGACTGGCGGCTCTGGCGGCTCCTTGCAGACTGGCGGCTCTGGTGGCTCCTTGCAGACTGGTGGCTCTGTCGGCTCCTTGCAGACTGGCGGCTCTGGCGGCTCTGGCGTATCTCCTCCCATGTCCAATTCTCCTGATTGCGCTGCTCCTCCTGCCGCTGCCTGTCACCACGCTGCTTGGTCCTGTTTTGGTGGGTGATTCTGTAACGGTTTTCTTCGCTCCAAAATGCAGCGTGGTTAGTGTTCAACATCTTTAATATATACGATAAACATGAACACTACAAAATACAAAACAATAAATGTGAAAACCAAAACAGTCCTATCTGGTGCAATGACACAAAGACAGAAGACAATCACCCACAAAATACCCAAAGAACATAGCTGCCTAAATATGGTTCCCAATCAGAGACAAAGATAAACACCTGCCTCTAATTGAGAACCAATCTAGGCAACCATAGACTTCCATAACACCTAGACTAGAAAACACCCCATAAACATACAAAACTCCTGGACCAGACAATACACATAAATCCCCCATGTCACACCTTGACCTAACCAAAATAATAAAGAAAACTAAGATAACTAAGGACAGTGCGTGACAAGGGGTGTGAATATTTTCTGAAGGTAGTTTAGCTGGAGTTAAGAGGAGATAGCTGGAGTTACACTGAACAAAAATATAAACGTAAAGTGTTGGCTGCATGTTTCATGAGCTGAAATAAAAGATCCCAGAAGTTTTCCATATGCACAAAAAGCTTATTTCTCTCCAATTTTGTGCACAAATGACTTCCCTGTTTGTGAGCATTTCTCCTTTGCCAGAATAATCCATCCCTCTGACTGGTGTGGCAAATCAAGAAGCTGATTAAACAGCATTATCATTACACAGCTGCATCTTGTACTGGGGACAATAAAAGGCCACTCTAAAATGTGCAGTTTTGTAAAAAAAAACACAATGCCACAGATGTCTCAAGTTTTGAGGGAGCGTGCAATTGGCATGCTGACACCAAGAATGTCCACCAGAGCTGTTGCCAGAAGCTGCCTCCAACGTCATCTTAGATAATTTGGCAGTATGTCCAACCGGCCTCACAACCACATACCACGTGTATGGCGTCATGTGTGTGAGCGGTTTGCTTAAGTCAACTTTGTTCAACAGAATGTCCCATGGTGGTGGTGGGGTTATGGTATGGGCAGCCATAAGCTACGGACAACAAACACATTTGCATTTTATTGATGGCAATTTGAATGCACAGAAATACTGTGACCAGTACCTGAGGCCCATATTTTCAAAAGTATCTGTAACCAACATATGCGTTATCTGTATTCCCAGTCATGTGAAATCCATAGATTAGGGCCTAATGAATTTATTTCAATTGACTGATTTCCTTACATGAACTGTTCATATGAGGAAATCAGTCAATTGAAATGAATTCATTATTCCAGCACTGCCACCCGTGCATGTGTGTGGTTGGGTATACAGGACATCCCAGCATTGTGTTATTGTTGTCTGAGGCTCACAGGTATGGGAAGGTTTACCCCATAATCCTGAGGTGAAGGTGTCTAGTGTGTCGTCTTTTCTGCCACAGGGAGACACGGTTGTTAAGCCCACACAAAGCCCCTCGCTAAAGCCTTAGCCTCCCAGGACACTCAACGTCTCTCTTTCTCTCTCTGACCCTCTCTGTTTCTCTTCCTCTGTGTAACCAGTTGCTCTGCGCCCTTTAATCCCCTCTCAGTCCAACACTGTATGAGAGCATATGAGCGAGAGAAATAGAGCGAAAAAGAGCAAGCGTTTGTACTAATTGGGCTTAAGTTCATTTCTATATTTTAAAATTCTATAAACAGTAATTTCAAGTGATTGGAGGTGATTGAAAGCAGCATGCAGTCAGAGCAGTGTGCAGGCTGAAAGCAGCATGCAGTCAGAGCAGTGTGCAGGCTGAAAGCAGCATGCAGTCAGAGCAGTGTGCAGGCTGAAAGCAGCATGCAGTCAGAGCAGTGTGCAGGCTGAAAGCAGCATGCAGTCAGAGCAGTGTGCAGGCTGAAAGCAGCATGCAGTCAGAGCAGTATGCAGGCTGAAAGCAGCATGCAGTCAGAGCAGTGTGCAGGCTGAAAGCAGCATGCAGTCAGAGCAGTGTGCAGGCTGAAAGCAGCATGCAGTCAGAACAGTGTGTAGGATGAAAGCAGCGTCATCAGAATATCTGACACTAGGGGGAGTATAATGCTGGAATATGAGAACCTAAGATAAACATTACTTAGTCATTCAAGTCGTATAGTAAAGTCATCAGAAATTTCAGTAAGCTGTCAGTGAATAAATATCAGTAAATATTAAAGTGATCAAAACAGCATCAGAAACTTGAATCGACTGCAAAATTGCCTTTGCAATTTATACAGTTTAATTGCTTAATTCATTGCATGATCATTTTGTGGCTTGCAGCTACCATTTAATTAAATTATTAATGAGAAGTGATTGCCTTAATTGCGAAATGTATCTTGTGAACGTACGCATGATGTGCACACACACTTGTGGAAGTGCTGGTGACTGCTTAGATGTCTTTGCAAAACTAATCCTGCTCCAGAGCAGGCCCAAAGCCCTCAAGGCTCCAGCCACACACACACACACACAAGTTTTGGCTGCCCTTTAAGTTTTGCTCTATCATATTTTGTTAACAATACACAATCAATTCATATTTAATGGCGGAGTGTAATTGTCTCTTGTAGAATTTACTTAACTCAGTGGAATTTGATGTGCACCAGATTCATTCATGTAGAAATTAACTGACAAACTTTCATTTGGTCAAAGAGTTTATCTTTTTGGGGGGTGGAGAGTATTAGAATAATACCCAGCATGCTTTGCAACATTTTGGTAATTTAGTAGACACTTTTATCGAGAGCGACTTCAGTTAGTGCATTCAACTAAGGTAGATAAACAACTACATGTAAAAAGTTTATGTAACCGTTACTGAGAATGTCATTGTAGTTAAACTGGTCTGTTGATTAGTTTACTGTTTCTTAAATGTTAGGTAGCATAAACATAACCACATACAACATATGGATTTGAGTTAGTATGTGCATCAAAAGTCCCAAAGCAAAGTTACACCTCACTTTCCTATTTTTGGAGTGATTACATAAAACCGATCAGAATTCCAAAGAATGTGGAAGTCATGTCTCCGGGGTGTGATGTCATATGGAGGACCTGGCAAGCCAGTCTACTCCCTATAATGTAAACTCCAACAGAAATAACTTCAAATGTATAACTTCAAATTAAACCAAATCTTTTGCACTCATGATTACTGGTTTCAATTATATTTTCACCAAATTTACAAGCAAATACTTTATGAATGTATTGTTACAAATCAACTTGCTAGCATGCTAGCATACTAGCCTTTTAACTTGAACCTTTCTAGCCTGATAGCCTTACCAGGCTTAATGAGTCAGCCAGTTGCTATCAAAAAAGTAAATCAAAGTTTTGGAAAAACATGTTGCCATCTAACCACATTTCAAAGAATGTTAACTACATATAGATATCTTACCAAGCTAGCCAGCCTGCTAACGTTAGCTATTTAGCCATCTAACAATAGCGATTTGCCTTGCCAGCCTGATCAGCAAGCTAGAGCCCAACTTCCGGGGACCAGTTAGAACACAAATAACCCAACAAAACTAAAACATAACCGCAGATCAAAAGTAAAGAGACTTACAAATTGTTGGCTGGGGACTTTCTGATGGGAAGAGTCATGGAAAATCCAATAGCTATTGGGAGAAAAATCTAAAAATAGATTCCAGATGTCAGTCAGCTAGCGCGCTAGCACTAAGCAAAGGTGGAAAAAATAATAATTAAACCCTGTAGCCTACTTTAGAGAGAACATGCCGAAAAGTTGCCAAAACAGGAAGGCGAACAGACGAGGTAATAGCGTTACACAATTAGAGCAAGCGGGTATGATTCTCTTTTGTTAATAAATATGTAATAACCTCAAAACATAATTAGGTTTGTACTTATAGGCAACCAGATGGTGACTACAAATAATTAACTTAGTCTTTGACCACACTGTGTTACATTGGTGAATAAAAACTCATGCTTCATACCCTTTAAGCACAGCTGGCTGAGGAGCTGGCAGGGAGGCTCATGAGGGAGCCAGAAGCAGATAGGAGCTGGCAGGGAGGCTCATGAGGGAGCCAGAAGCAGATAGGAGCTGGCAGGGAGGCTCATGAGGGAGCCAGAAGCAGATAGGAGCTGGCAGGGAGGCTCATGAGGGAGCCAGAAGCAGATAGGAGCTGGCAGGGAGGCTCATGAGGGAGCCAGAAGCAGATAGGAGCTGGCAGGGAGGCTCATGAGGGAGCCAGAAGCAGATAGGAGCTGGCAGGGAGGCTCATGAGGGAGCCAGAAGCAGATAGGAGCTGGCAGGGAGGCTCATGAGGGAGCCAGAAGCAGATAGGAGCTGGCAGGGAGGCTCATGAGGGAGCCAGAAGCAGATAGGAGCTGGCAGGGAGGCTCATGAGGGAGCCAGAAGCAGATAGGAGCTGAACGCTCCCCATTGTTAATTGGAGAAAAAAGAAAAAAAAATAGTAGTTCTAAAAATGTTTGTGTAAAAATAACCTGTTTCCATTAGATGTAAGTACTGTCTAAAATTGAATTAACTAGATCCACATTTTTTTTTTTTTTTTTTGAGTGCACATACAAACACACCAGTCTAACGTTCCCGAAAGATTCAGGGCATGATGGATCTCTGCATCTGACAGCCAATCGATTTGGAGCAGACAGCTTTCACGGCCCGCTGCCAGAGACGTGTGTGCGTGTGTGTCAGCACTAATCGGAGCAGACAGCCCACTCAGAGAAAGCAGTTCAAGACCTCCACACAGTCCTCTTCTCTGCTTGTCTCCCACCACTTCTCTAAGGTTTACTTTAGGTAGAGACAGACATTTATCTTTCTATTCTCTTCCAGAGAGAGACCAAAATAAAAATAAATAAAAAAGACCAGAGGAAAATAAGTTGATGACAGACGACAAATGTCCCCTTGTGTGAAGCTGAAGTGTGTATGTCCTAGAGAACACACATTAATTGTGACTGTGGTATTCCACAATGGAATATTTGGGGTGGCAGATCATGATAGGCAGGTCTGTGTCGACATGTTTGTGTGTGTCAGTGTGTATTTGTGTTTGCATGTGAGTGTGTGTGTGTTGTGTGTGTGTATATTTTGATATCAGGGATAACAGTAGGGCTAACAAGCCAGTCATAGTGAGAAAATGACAACCGGCTGTAACAGCCACAAAGGTCAGAGAAATATGGCCAATGGGGTTCGCTAGGGCCATGCAGGAGTCAAACCCACAACTCTGGTGTTGAAAGCACCATACCTCAACCAACTGAGCCAACTGAGAAGACTCACAAAGGCTTCATAGGAGGTTCATAGAAACTTCAGAACTCCATTTTGAGAACTTCTCCATAGCTGTGTCAGTCAGTCTGTCTGGATTTGTTAGAAGGCAGTCTGCCCAGAGAGACTCAAACTGTCTTATTAATATTCTGAAGAGATAATTGCTTTGCGTTTCTCAGCTCTGTGCAAAGAGAAGGAACGCCAGCTTTTCTCCCATCAAAATTATTAATATAACTGGATGTTAGAAAATAGGAGTGTAGTAAGCAAATATTTAGGACCGAAATGTCCTTCCGATGAGAGCAGATGAGGTGACTGATGTAGTGCTAGGAGGATGTTTGGTGGATTGTTGCATGCGTGTGCCTGTGTGTGTTTGTGTGTGTGTACGTGCCTGCGTGTGTCTATGTGCATGCTTTTGTGTGTGTTTGCAGCCAGCCCAATGACATGCGCATACAACCAGTCAGTCCCAGAGGCACACTGTTGTCTCTTCTCTGACCAGGTCTTAACAGCCAGCAGTAGGTAGAGCAGTAAGTCTACAGCATTACTCTCTCTCGCTCTTTTCTCTTTCTCTCCTCTGTGTGTGTGCTGTGTGTGTGTGTGTGTGTGTGTGTGTGTGTGTGTGTGGTGGTGGGGGGGCAGCCTTACTTTCCCTCTGTGTGAATTCCTCCATCGTCCCTAAATGTGACAGCTACCTATAAAACTGTTCAAGTGAAGCATTACCGGCTATAACTGCATTTTCCTACTGAACTGAAACCAATGAGAGATGATGTGAACACACTGACTGATGTACAGAGAATATCTACATACAGTTCTTCATCTGTGGCCTTGTTTTATAAACGTTAAGGACCAATAATAATGATATCTAATGAGAAGTTGGTTTAATTTCATTCATTGAATAATGAGTGCGAGAAATGTTGCACATACTTGAAGAACTTTCATATGGATTATTCAGTTAGTGTTCTAAACAATAGCAGCTTGTTTTGCATGAATGTTTCCAACTCTGTTTCTGACAGGTGTTACTTCTGAAATGCTGAGCTCTTGAAACGCTTGACAACATTCTATGTTATTTTGCCACCTTCACTGGCTAAAGAGTGATCAAGCTTCAAACATCGGAAGACTTATATGTTTTGCAGTCTCTGGTCATTGAATGGAGTGCTGAGAATCGTCACACAGAAGCTGCCCTGATTGAAACACTCCCTATCAGACCTGGCAGTGTGCCAACCTCCACACATCACAAAACACACACACACAGACACACATCAAAGGCTGGTCTGACCTCGGCCTGCATACCTGCCTACACTCCACCGATAACAGTCTTATTTGAAACCCAAGAATACCCACCTCCTCCTCTTCACCTCTCTTCCTCTATCCATCCTTTCATCTCCACCGCACTCTCTTCCACTAATCCTCCGTTGCTTCCACCTCTCTCCACTTCCACTCTCTATCCTTGATGATTGAGAGCAAAACAAGATGGGCACATAAAATATGTGTTTTAAGTTGTCTCCAGTGACTTTCTCTGTGTGTGTGTGTGTGTGTGTGTGTGTGTGTGTGTGTGTGTGTGTGTGTGTGTGTGTGTGTGTGTGTGTGTGTGTGTGTGTGTGTGTGTGTGTGTGTGTGTGTGTGATGTGTGTGTGTGTGTGTGTGTGTGTGTGTGTGTGTGTGTGTGTGTGTGTGTGTGTGTGTGTGTGTGTGTGTGTGAGAGTCTTTGAGTGTGTGTGGATGTTGGAAATAAGGCAAGAAGAGATCAGAGAGATAGATTTCCGGTGCTTATTGTGGTAACTAATTGAAGTTAAAAAACGATTTGATGATGGAATTTGTTCCACTTTGAAAGTGTTGGATGTTATTGATTACTGTAGCTCCAAGAATGACTAATTGCAACAGCATACAAAGGTAGAGAAATTCCCCTTGGCTCGTAAACCTCATTAAAAGGGTTGTGGACATAACTTGCAGAGCGTTACAAGCTTATGGACGTCATCAATGAAATCCTTGCAATTCTAAGGGGAATTTTGGGATAAAACAGGCTTTAAACTTTGAGGAGACAAAGGGGAAAAAATGTTTTAGATGCTTAACGTTGTATTTTTCTTATTATATAGTAGTTTTAGTTTACTTAATGTGTGGGTGCAGCATGGGTGATGGAGGATGGGGGGTAGAGGGGGGGAATGGCATTGAGTCCGGTCCAGTAAGAGATATGATTCAAATAGAGACCCAAAACAACATTGTGATCATCACAACATGGTGCTAAAAGGATGTGGAATCGGAACTGTTAGACCATGACTCTGAGATCTCCATTCCCATTATGATTTGTGGCAGAAAAGTACTCAACACTTCAATCATTAACACTGGCAATAAAATCTCACATCCTCTGTCTCTTTTTCTGTCTTTCTCTCTTTCTACCTGTCTCACTCTCTGTCTGTCTCTCTCACTCGTTCTCGCCTTCCAACTGTCACGGCATGGCGGCATGACCTGCATCCCAAATAGCACCTTATTCCCTATTTAGTGCACTTCTTTTAACCAGGGCCCATAGGGAAATCCAGGTTAGATCCCAACATTATAATAAACATGCTGGTTGAAGTTCATGTTGGTTAATCCCCTAGCTGCCATCAATGTAATGCCAGCGCGTTGTTGTAATGGTGTACAATATTGGTGCTGTAGTAATGAACATTTATCACATAAATAATTAAACAAGTTGATTGGCTGTCCTTTTCCTGTGTTATTCCAGTAAAGAGATTGGATGTCGTTCTTAGGATACTCATATTGATATAGTATAATATACTATTGATAAAGTATAACCACATACTATGTCCTCTACTTTAGTTTCAGAATCCTTGTTTGATTACTTTGGGCCGAGATTCCAATACGTCCACACATTAGCATTTATGCTGCTGCAGAAAACTGCTGAAATTAAGAAAAAAACTCAAATGTCTGGACGAAAGCTGGAAAACTTAAGTTGCACTTGTTTGAAATATTCAAAGGTGTGTCTGGGCTTTAGGCACCTCTTAAAGCAGGCGTACACTAAGCACACTGACATATAGACAAATACACAAGTCCCTGGCAGGCCACTAGTGTCTCTACAAATGAATCTCGCTCACCTTTCCTGAAACCACTTTTACAGTAAAATATACAGTATATTGAATTAGTAAAAGACTCCAGCAGTAGCTTTCATCAAGAGGTAGTGTAATGGAATGAAGCAGTGTTGACCAAATCAGACCAGGTCCTGCTCTTGCTTATGTTAAATGAGCAGTGCTCCTGGCTTGGGATTCAGATGGCTTCCATTTCCTTTACTTCACACATAGTATACCTGAATTTGAACAGTGAATTCCAAAAATTCTGATTGAATGAAAGATTGGTGTGCTGTGCCCAACTTCATGGTCTTTATGCAAGAAGTCTGTAGGGTTGTAAGGGCAGATTATGGAAGAGAAAATCCCACATTCACTGAGAGTATAGTCTCTTGATATTTCATTCAATTTGTATCAGCAGCAGAGGTCACAAGTCATGGTTGGAAAAAGATTGAGTCGGATTTCCCCATTGGGCATTCTCATTACACAAGCAGTTTTCTGATAGAATTCCCACTTACTGAAAGTAGTCTAGATAGTTCATTCATTTTGGAGCAGTAGCAGAGGTCGCAGGTTTGAAAAAAGACTGCTTTCAGTGAGAGTTAATTTCTCTTCTCTCAAAACTGTCACCGGGTGAGATGAGAAACTGTCACCGGGTGTGATGAGAATGGTCATTGGCACTAAGCTGTATGTCCTTTGTTTAAATGGAACACCATCCTACCAATGTTTAGGCTATTATAGTGTAGCATGCCTCTGTCTACCAAGGGGTCTGGACCTTTCTGGAAGGTAGCCTAGTGGTTAAGAACGTTGGGTCATTAACCGAAAGGTCGCTGGTTCGAATCCCTGGGCCAACTAGGTTAAACAAAACATTCTGTTGATGTGTCCTTGAGCAAGACACTTAACCCTAAGTTGCTCTGGATAGGAGTATCTGCTAAAATAACTAAAGAATGAGGTAGTGACCTTGCCATATAACTGCAGGATTGTTGGTTCAAGGCCTTTGGAGTTTAAGTTAAAACCAATGTCTTGCCATCTGCGGTTGGAGGAGAGCCACCAGGAAAAGGGCTGATGAGAATAGGGCAAGTGAATCATCAGTGAACACAGAGAGCATCTACCGAGTGGAATAAGGGAACAAGGGAAGAGGACCAAGAGGTGCCAATATCATGTAGCTACAGGGCAGATGTTGAGTGCATAAAGGTGCCATGTGAGACATGTATACGTGTGTGGTCAGCAGCTGAATAATCAAACAGTACACTTTCCCTAAACTTTTCCTCCACAGGTCTGCATGAGCTGTAAGGCCCATTTCTTCCTGTTTTGAAACAGTCCAAAAAAAAATCTGGCAAAACTGACTGCAAATTGAGGACAAAGGAGATGTAAATCAAAGATGGAACACATTTTTCTAACAAAACAAAACTCCTTCCAAAGACTCATTTGAGTGGTTTTATTTTAACTGGCAATGACTACATGAACAGAGAATAAATAGCCTGGTAGTTACTGTTATTTTACATGGTTTACCCACAATTGTCCCTTTATTTAGTATCACAAGCTGACTTGACATTTTGGCTAATTTTGACACAGAGGTCCATAAACCACTTATTTTCTTCACAAAGAATGGAACATATATCTGTAGTCCTTCAATAACAGTATTTTAATGCTTCACAATGCGAAGTGCTCTTCTTCAGTATAAATATAAAGATACATCACATCCAAGATATGTTCAACAAATACAGTAGATGCTGGTTATATAATAATAATAATAGTGACCTTTTTACAAAGTTTGTCATCATAAAATAAAATGGGACCACATATACATAAAATATACATTCTTGCACTTGACAGCGCATATAAAAATAATCATGTAACTATGATTTTTTTTTAATGAATCTTTTTAGAAATAATAACAATACAAAAAGATAATTTCAGTTTATTTCAGTTCGTGCATGAGCATTTGCACTCAGATATAATGGGGTACTGAACTGGTATCCAAGCGCATTTCAGACCTCCTTTTCTCTGCAGGCACCTCCATCGTAAGATCGTAAAATGGGCCGATTTGGCAGGTTTGCAAACCATCCCTTCAGGGACGGAACAAGAACGCTTATTGTAGCAGCTCCCCACCTTCACGTAGCGCGGCCAGAATCTGTTCCCGAGGTCGTTCCATGTATAAACAACTGGACAGAAGGCGTAAGACCACAGCCACAGTTGCAGCCTTCTTCTAAGTTTTTTACTGGGCTTGTGCTTCTTGCCGTGCTGGATCTCAAACTCCATGGCTTTGATCTCCTTGGGCATCGCGCCGGACGGCTTCTGACGTATTTCCGAGTCGCTCAGGTCCTCGTTGCCCGAGTACTTGTCCTCTGGCGGGGTAATGGACATGAAGTGTGGGTCGAAGTGACTACCCAGGGTGGATCTGAGTTCGGTCTCGTTCAGGTCCCGTTCTTTTGGATCCAGGACAGGGTCTGGGTCCTCTTTGAGCTCCACTATGGGGAGAGTGTCGCTGGGGATGGGACGGAGGAGGTAGTAGTGTTGGCACATGCCCTCCTCAATCCTTAACCCGAGGGACAGAACCAGCATGGACATGGCTAGAAAATAGTACGAGTTATCCATATCTCAAGTAACAATAGTTCCAAGTTATATATAGAATATAAAAAGTCTAATCCTTAGAGGTTTGAAATTATCATCCGTTTTCCCCCGAGGGAGAGAGGTTGCGTGTGGATAAGTCACGATGCGCCCCGTAGTCCAGCGCACGTCGTCACGCACGCGCTCGACCCGGTGATCACGTCGTCACGCACGCGCTCCACCCGGTGATCTGTTAAACTCCACGAAAAACTTGCTCTCAGGAAGTTTCAGCTGGCTGGAGCCTATTCACCATAGCAACCGGCAACTGCAGTCAGAGAGGAAAGTTGACGCGCTGAGCCAGTGGAGAGTTTCGCTGCGTAACTTGAGTCCATGACACGCGTCTAACTGGTTAGAATTAAGTCCTTCACTTTAACAACACGGCAAAACGCACTTTCAAAGCACTTTCAACGAAAAGGTTGAACCATACCCATTAGTGTCAGAAGCATGAACCGACTTGGCTGCATTTCCCCTGGGCTTTCCCGTGCATAAAATGCGTCAGGTCCTGGTTTCTCTGCTTTCTCACTAGTCTCAGTGTTGGGTCCTGTTGGTTTCTAGGTGTCCGCATGTTGTCTGGGGCTAGGCGATGCACTGGTCGGTGCCGGACGCCAAACTGAGCCGCATCTGGCTCCGACGATATATCCACGCGCGCCGTGATGTAATCCTTCAGACTACACCTCCCTCTCTCTCCCTCTCTGTCAATTCAATTGAAGGGCTTTATGTCTCTCCCTCTATCGCTCTCTCTCCTATCCCTCTCTCTCCCTCTCTGTAGGTCTCTGTGCTAACCAAGAGGCTGGGGCCCAAAAAGACCCTACACCTCCCACTCTCCATCTCGCTTTCCCTCCTCCTTTTTCCCGGGGGAGGCGAGGCGTTTGGGGGGAGTCCGGCTCCCCACCACTAGTAAAACGCAGACATGAGAAGCCCATATCTCTCTAACTTTATTTACACAAACTTTATTAATGCATGTTCATAATAAAAATAAATATGACATGCACCCAAACCTGGCGCATTAAATTCTAGTGCAATAACACATCATTAAAAAAATTGGCTGATTCGTGTCATAGATTAGAATAGGCCTACCAGCGGTGTCATAAATCAAGCGACAGTTCAAGTTCAACAGCGGAGGTGCCGAGAGCCTTCTCTTCTAGACAGACAAACTACGAGTTTTTTTTACGAGGGCGCCTGTCCTGAAGACGGCTGGTGCCAGAGCGATGTTTATTTTATAACTCTCTCCAGTTAGATGCTCTCAACGTGTGTTTAGACTTATCCAGGACGGAGGAGAGTGAGCAAAGTAGGCTACTCCATTTCATTACCAATATTATTTATCCTTTTTATTGGACAAGGAAGCCTCTATAGATTTTTTCTTCTTCAATTCAGGACACAAAGTGGACAAAGTGTTTAATTGACAGAAACACGACTTAATTCATTAGGGTCAGGCGGGACTTTTAAGGAGGGAAAAGGTGACAAAGTATACCAGGCTGACATTGTAAAATGCTTTATAGGTTCAGTTAATTCCGGGGTCTAATAAATGAACGGTAGAAGCAGAGAAAAGTACTTAAACGGTCACAATTCAATTAGTCAGACGGACTTCCACGGAGCCATGCGCCAGGCTTGGCTCGCGCTGCCTTCTCTCGCCAAAGGCAAACCATTGGAATGTTTGCGCATGTAGTAAAGGTTGAATTATGGCCCAGATAAAAAACAACTCTTGTCTACGACGCTAATGCTGAAAAGTCCAGCGCCCAGATAAAGGGGCGTCTGTGCTCTCTCGGCTCAACCGCACGAGACATGGACAAATAAGTCCTAGAATGTCAGGAACTTGTTTTAGTTCCAACTGCGAGGGCTGCGGCGACCTGACCGCGGGAATTAATAGCGTTATTTCATAGTGACAACTTGCTGACACAATGTAGTACGCTACTAGACAGGCCCTGCCACACTCACCTAGTGTGGTGATAGTGGCTACATTGTATAGGCCTATACATTCTAGATTTCTAATCAACATTTTCTAATCATTGATGTCTCAAACGAATGAATGCAAATTATGGAAATTAATTTGCAACTTTTTTTTCACCTTTTATACTATTTGACTAGGCCACCAGCATACATATCAACTGAGTCACTTTCTACAGGAAGAACTAGAGAACCAATGTTATTTTTTTTGCAGCCCAACCCCCTCTCTTCCTCATTCACTTTTTAAATTGACCTTGGCCTAATTTTCTGGCCTAGTAGTGTGACAGTATGTGAAGGGAGGCAGGCGCCAGTGATAGCCTATCTCTCTGTACAAAGGAAGTTAAGGGCAAAACGGTGATTCTCAGATAAGGGTCTTTCCTGTCAGGCTGCACAGGGACCCTGTCTATGCCACCATGACAAAGTGGCCAAGCGTCTCACGAAACCTACTGACCCCAAGGGGAAAATTGAAGTTGAATTCAGATTCATGACTGTACCTTAGTGAGTGGCCTATGCACCTAACACGGAACCCAAACCAGCTGTGCGCGTGCACCATCTACTTTGTCCCCCCACACCAAAGTGATCACGACACACAGATTAAAATATCAAAACAAACTCTGAACAGGTCTTGGGGACAGGTCGAAAAGCATTAAACATTTATGACAATTTAGGTAGCTAGCTTGCACTTGCTAGCTAATTTGTCCTATTTAGCTAGCTTGCTGTTGCTAGATAATTTGTCCTGGGATAGAAACATTGAGTTGTTATCCGACAATTAATCAACACATAAAACGGTCAACCGAATCGTTTCTAGTCATCTTTCTTCCTTCTAGGCTTTTTCTTCTCTTGACTTTATATTGTGATTGGCAACTTTCATAAATTAGGTGCATTACCGCCACTGACCATGTTCGACTTTCAGTTACCCACGTGGGTATAACCAATGAGGCGATGGCACGTGGGTACCTGCTTCTATAAACCAATGAGGAGATGGGAGAGGCAGGACTTGCAGCACGATCTGCGTCACAAATAGAACTGACTTCTATTTTAGCCCTTGGCAATGCAGATGCTCGTTGGTGTGCGTGAGCAGTGTGGGTGTAATAATTGAATAATATAGATTTCTAAAACCATTTTGCAACGCGAGCTGTGTAGTCAGCCTGTTAAAGCTAGAATCCTTAATTGAAACAATAACAAAGCCACACCCCGCCTCTGTTTTGGTAAAAAGCTGAGGGATGGGTCTGGAGAAATGTAACCACTCTCAAATTCATAGGCAGAGCTATGGATGCAAGGACTGGTCATTCATGATATCAACATTATAGTTTTAACCATGTTTTGAAGCTTTACATTTTCATTGTTTACAAACATTGGAGTAAAGCTTATGGGGGTTATGGTGTTGAACTGAGCTGTTTTTAGTGCTCTGCTCCCAATTTTGGCTAAACTTTTGAATTATTTCAATCTCTTATTTTAAATCCTCATAACACGAACAACAATTTCAGGCATATCTACATCCGTTATGGATCGACTAAAAATAGTCCTCCTAAAACAAGAAGAACATCTCACATCGACAACGTGGTCCAGGCTAGGCCAGTTAGCCCTGCTAATTCAGCCAGCTCTACTAACCCAGTTAGCCCTGCTAATTCAGCCAGCTCTACTAACCCAGTTAGCCCTGCTAATTCAGCCAGCTCTACTAACCCAGTTAGCCCTGCTAATTCAGCCAGCTCTACTAACCCAGTTAGCCCTGCTAATTCAGCCAGCTCTACTAACCCAGTTAGCCCTGCTAATTCAGCCAGCTCTACTAACCCAGTTAGCCCTGCTAATTCAGCCAGCTCTACTAACCCAGTTAGCCCTGCAAGCTCCTGACACCAAGAGTCTGACATGACAACCTAAACTACAACCAGAACCAAGGGATTTTGGAAGCAATCTCTGTCATGCGGGCAGACTTTTCCACTAAACTCGAAGGTGTCCGAACAGGGATTAGTGAGGTTAAACGTGACCTTCAAGCCTACGCTTGGACGAAGCAGAGGAAGGCATTAGCATGGTGGAAGATACCGTCATCACTGTCAAAACCACGACCGAAAAGTTGGAAAACAGGTGGCAGACCTTACTTCAAAACTAAGCTCGCTCGAGAATCACCACAGGTCTAATTTGAGACTAGTTAATCTACCCGAAAAAGTGGAAAATGGCTTCCTGAGGCATGTGGGCCTGACAACTTTCCAGACCTCCTGCGCATTGAACGAGCCCGTCGGCTTCCGGCTCCTACAGGACCAAGTAACCACCCGTCTCCTCTGATCCTTATCATGAAGTTTCTCAACTTTCATTACAAAGTCTGAGTGATGCGGAACGCCAGGGCTAAGGGCAATGTGATGTATGGGGACCAAGAGATCATGCTCTTCCCTCACCTATCCGCGGACCTGCACCGAAAAAGAAAAGGCTACGACGGGGTCAAATGCCAGCACAGGTCCCTCAACATTGCCTATGGAATAGTCTTCCCAGCTAAACTACGTCTGACTTACAATGGACAGTCACACGTGTTTGAATTTCCCTCTCAAGCCGAGGCGTTCATCCGTGGCATACAACGTGAATCTTCTTCATAGTCATGTTACCGCTGTGAAGTTTACCACCACTCTGGACTACGGAGAATTTAACCACCTTGGATTATGTGACTGTTGGCAAGCTAACTAACATTAGCCAATGTATTAGCTGCTACTGTAGTACTGTAGCTAGCATAACAGTTAAGTGAATAATATGGCGAGCTAGCCCACTCAGTTTCCTTATATTATTTGTAGCCTGTATGTGCTCATCAGTTAGCTCAGTTTCATCTATATGACATGTTTAAGTTTACTTTTGTTATATTGATAATTCTCTTCCATTGGATTACATAAAACACTGTAAAATGCCGGTAAAGATGTCTAGCTCCATGTCAACGGACTCACAATGTCTAACTTTACATTTACCTCGCTTATTTAGCCAGTGAGCCAGCCTTAACACAGTGGGACCTTATTCATTCATCCTGCACCATGAGAAGCATCAGGACTACTTCATATGAACACTCAAGTTTCGATCATATCCTTGAACTAAAATTATTGACAGTCACTTGCAAGCCTGACATCGACATCATGTGCAAAGGGCCTTTGGGTAACATAGCACATATTCAATGGTATCTCTTTTACTCACTTAGCCTGTTCATTTCTGATCTTTGATACTTTTTTTGGTTTATAATCTTACAATGGTATGCTACGTTAACACTATATGTATGGGACATTTTGGTAGCTACTAGCAGCAGACCCTATGTTGTGGATCATCTACCACTATTTTGTACTGTCCATACTGTAACATTAACATTAGTCAGGCTTCACTAACTAGCATTACTGTTTTAGGTGAAGCTATATTTTGCTACTTTTCAAATTAATACTACGTGATATTTCACATATCATCTTGCTAGATATGCCTTTTGTTTTGTTTTTGAGGAGTAATGGCCAAGAGAAGACAGGATACACTTTGTTTTGTTTAACGTCACTTAGGTTAGTCTGCTCCATTTAATGAATAAGTCGTCCACCAGGCTGCACTCTACGATTAGGGGGAGGTGGGAGAGGAAGCGTTGGGTGTCTCGGGTAGGGAGACAAGGGAATGGGGTTCAGTGTTTTACTATTAGGATAGATTTATGTTTGTTTGTTCCAACAGATCTTTACATATTTTCCTCACTACAAAATATGCATGGGGTCCTTGTGGTTACTAAACATTTTAGATATGCCTTTATGATATAGCTTATTCCATGTTTACATATTTGGTTAAACTACTTCAAATGTAAAACTGAAATGTACTTTGTGGAATGTCCGTGGTGTTTGTAAATGATCCAAGCTTAAACAGGTTATTACTAGGCTTAAACAACTTAATTCATTTGCCTCCCAAGTGGCGCAGTGGTCTAAAGCACTGCATCGCAGTGCTAGCTGTGCCACTAAAGATCCGGGTTAGAGTCCAGGCTCTGTTGCAGCCGGCCGCGACCGGGAGACCCATGGGGCGGCTCACAATTGACCCAGCGTCGTCCGGGTAAGGGGAGGGTTTGACGGCTGGGATATCCTTTTCACATTGCGCTCTAGCGACTCCTGTGGCGGGCTGGGCAAGCTGACCAGGTTCCCAGGTGTACGGTGTTTCCCCCGACACATTGGTGTGGCTGGCTTCTAGGTTAAGTTAGCATTGTGTCAAGAAGCAGTGCGGCTTGGCTGGGTCGTGTTTTGGAGGACGCACGGCTCTCGACCTATGTCTCTACCGAGATCGTACGGGAGTTGCAGCGATGTGACAAGACTGTATCTACCAATTGGATGCCATGAAATTGGGGAGAAAAAGGGCTAAATAAAAAAAGACAACTTCATTCATCTATTGTGTTCCTACAAGAAACTCACTTGTTGAAGGATGAACTACTTAAAGTAGTTCAGGAGATGGCAAGGGCAAGTAATAGCATACTGTTTCTCCTCTCATTCTCGTGGTGTTATATTTTTAATTCACAAATCTGTTCCGTTTCAAGTGGATAATACTATAACTGACACAGCTGGTAGATACATTTTGATACAGGGAACTATTTTGAATGAGCATATTCATCTTAATATTTATGGTCCCAATGATGATTATTGCCTCCCTTCCTGGTAATGTCCTAATGGCAGGGGATTTTAATTGCACTCTTGATCCTCATTTAGATCGCTCCTCTGGTTTAGACACTTCCCAATCTCAGAGCATAAAGAAATTACAGCATTTCATAAAGGAATTAAATCTATGTGAACCTTGGAGGACTCAGAACCCAAGTATCATGTTACTCATCAACATTTAAATCAGATTCTTGGATAGACTACTTTTTAGTTTCTTGCTCATTGTAGCAGGAAGTGGATATGATAGTATTGTTCTAAGTGACCATTCCCCTGTGTCATTATTCTATAGGGATACAAAACTAGTAAAAGGATCCTCTAGATGGCGTTTGCATCCGAGGTGGTTACAGGACACAGACTTCTTACATTACGTTGGAGTGCATATAGATGTTTATTTTACATTGAATACTGACCAAACGTCAGCGAGTACCAGATGGGAGGCTTTCAAAGCATATATTAGGTGGCAAATGATAGCATTTACCAGTTTCAAATCAATTCAATCTGAAAATGAGAGGGATGGACAGCAAAGTCAGAGAATTGGGGAGGAAAGCTTTTTTGGATAACTCAGTAAAAGTAAATAAGGAATTATTACTTCTGAAAGCTCAGTATGAAGAACTCTCCACCTCAAAGGCTGCAAACAGATTAACGAGTCTGAAACAGTCTTTCTATAATCAAGGTGAAAAACCTGGTAAATTGCTGGCCTGATGGATGAAGAAGTTAAATTCAGACAGAGCCATTAATGCAATTCATAATTTACAAGGACAATTATCAATGGATCCTGTAGAAATAAACCAAACATTTGCTTCCTACTACAACACACTTTACAACTCTGAATCTCTTGAGAACAGAAGGCAGAAAATTGGATCTGGAAAATGAATGCTGTTGAAATATCTGATGCTATTTCCAATATGAAGGGAGGTAAAGCGACAGGTCCAGATGGGCTCCAAATGGATATTTATAAGACATTTAAGGTCAAACTTCTAAGTCCACTTTTGGATATGTATGCTGAATCATTTCAGCAAGGTTGTTTCCCCCCCTCTTGAAGGAGTGCTATAATGACTCTCATTCTGAAGCCTGATAAATCCCCAACAAAATGTGAAAGTTACAGACCAATTTCTCTTCTGAACTCCTTAGCCTTAGCCAGGACGGACATTGGATAGAGTGCTCCCATATCTAATACACAAAGACCAAAATGGCTTCATGAAAAACCGTCAAGGTTTTCACAATGTAAGGAGAGTACTAAACATAGTGCATATGTGTGAAGGGCCCCCTGATACTGCCATCACTTGATGCAGAGAAGGCATTTGATCGAGGTTAAGGGGTCTTATTTATTTGAAGTGCTTAAGAGATTTGGGTTTGGGAACTGCTTCTATAAATGGATTAGGATATTACATACCGACCCCACGACAGAAGTTGCCACTAACAACTTGATTTCATAACCTTTTAAGCTTTTTCGGGGCGCGAGACAAGGATGTCCGGCCATTCCTGGACTCTTTCTTTTAGCAAAAGAACCCTTTGCCATTGCAGTAAGGGCCCACTCGTCAATTAGTGGAATTAAAACATTGGATTTTGTACATCGAGTGGCCCTGTATGCCAATAATAATTCTCTCTCTCCAATCTAATTAATAACTTTGGTTAGTTTTCTGGGTTTAAAGTTAATAATACCAAATCTTCTATCCTTTTCCTCAACAAGCAAGAGAGACTGACACTAGTTGTACATAATCTATTTGTGAATACAGAACAAGGTCTCACATATCTTGGTATTAAAATCACACCAGAAATTAGTTCCCTGAGTTCAACAAATGATGAACCCATGGTAACGAGTGTAACAGAATCCATCAACAGATGGACATAATTGCCTATATCTATTATTGGTTGAATAAATATAATTAAGATGAATATTCTGCCCAAATGTCTTTATCTATTTCAATCAATTCCTCTTCCTCCACCATCTTAATTTTTCCCAAAGAGCAGAAGGCCATTCTCAAATGTTATCTGGAGCAACAGAAAACCAAGGTTTAGACTTTCTCTTCTTTATTTGCCCTATGATAGAGGGTTGCTACTTCCAAACCTACAAGCCTACTGGGCTGCACAACTTAGGGCTGCAATATTTTAGAAACCATACTTACTGTACCCTGGCTGCAGACTGAAATGCTGCCCACAAAAGGCTTAACTTTGCATGGATATTTGTACTGTATTATCCAGTTTTACACCAATTTGGGGCAATGACAATTTCACTGGTAAAAATGACTTGGGGTTTAAAGAATGGACAAGAAAATGTATTGTTAAAGTAATGGACATATACAATGAAAAAGGGCTCATGTCGTTTGAAGAACTAAAGGGAAGATTTAACGTACCACAAAACCATTTTTAAATACTTACAACTGAAAGCTTTATTTTCCAGTCTATAACAATCTGCCCTAGAACCTCATTTGACCACTTTAGAAATGCTCTCTGTTGAAATGTGTTATGGGAGAGGTCAAATTACATCATTACATGGGAAAATGGTAGCTATTCAAAGACAATTCTGATAGTAAGAGACTTCAGTGGATACAAGATATGCAGGAAGATATTTCAGCAGAGGACTGGGGTATGATATGCTCTAGAGCTCAGATACAGAAAATAAACACCCGCCTGAGATTGTTGCAATACAATTGGATAATGAGAACATATATCACCCCCACAAATTTGACCCTAATATCCCAGACCTGTGTGTTAAATGTTAAATGCATTTAGGCACCTTGTATACCTGTGGGAATGTGCTGAGATACAAACATTCTGGAGCTCAGTACTGCACTATATCTCTAAGATTACCTCTACCCCAATAAAACAAATCCCTAAACTTTGCTTCCTACATTTTTACCCAGAGAACATCTCTTTACATAGGAGAGAAGAAAATGGTTGACCTCTTGTCTATTACAAGCTACTGTAGATGTTCAATTGCTCTCAGTTCCCCCTCACTAGGTCATTGGTTAAAATAATTCATGTCAAGCCTGGCTCTTGAAAAAATTTACTTATATAGTGAAAAATACATCTGTGAATGCATATTATACTTTTTATCTATTTTAATTCTTGAAAATGTTAAGACTATTATTATTTTTTTTTTTGTAAATGTTTGGTGGGTCTATTTAGGTTGGGGTGGGGGTATGTGTGAAAAAAATAAAGAATAAAGTTGTATTTTTGTAATTGTTGATTGTTCTATTTGGAACTAATAAGTATATTTGTTGAAAACATTTTTTTAAAAGGCTTATATTTTGAGGTCTGACAGGGTAGGACAGTTGAACCAAGCTCATGAGTCATTTCTAGGTTATATTCTTCAAGAATCAATTGGTATATCATTAATTTATAAGTCAAAAAATGGATGTAGCAACTAAGGATTGCAGCTTTAAAGGAGCCAAGGGCTTAATCTATTAAATCAATGAATTTAACATGAAAGTTTGTATTTGTCCATAGATGGTGGCTTTAACTTTGTTGACCATACTGATCCATTGCAGAAAAAAGTAACTATTTCAGTATAGGCCTATTGTACAACTGTCTAACTTCTAAACGAACGTTCCAGTGCTGAGTCAAAGTGTTTACCTGGTTTAGGTGGCCAACGTGCCGGCAAAATGGTGGCACAAGGCAACACAATTTTGTATTTTAACTACATTTTGTCATGTATAGAGTATTAGATTCCGTTATTGTCAAAATTCTTTACATTTATACGTTTGACCTTTATTTTACTAGGCAAGTCAGTTAAGAACAAATTGAAGCCCCGTAGTCATTACGACTTTCTGTATATTCCAATTTGCTCCTCGAGTGTGTTTTTCCCCCTCTTCTTTCCACTACGGATGGAGATCCACATGGTTTCAATCAGATTTTCCAGAGGATGACTGCTACAGCCCAGCGCAGTAGATCACGGGCCGCTGTGGACACGTCGTCTGAAGCAGTGGCCGGCAATAATGCCACACACGTATATATTACACACACAATGGATGCCCGCACGTACGCATGCACACATGCACAGACACACACCAGCCACACACAAAATACAGTACGTTTGCTCTGATGTTCAAATACAAAGTCTTGTTAATCTTAATGGTGAATCAATAGGCCTCCCAGGTCGAGAGAGAGTAGTTATTTGCTACTTTTGTGACCCTAGATAAAGATTGAAACGTCATTTGTTTGTTTTTGTGTAATTCTCCTCACAGACCTTTGATGGTCTGACAACAGGGCAATTTGGACGGTCCATTTGGGTGAGAAGGCTTCAGGGTGGCAGCCAAGGGTCAATTCATAAACACACACATAAGCTGAACACACACACACACACACACATAAAGAGAGATACAAATAAAGAGTAGCACTCTTTTGTTTCTGTCTTCCACCCCTTTCTCTCCCTCTCTCAAGCCTGACCAAATATTTAAAAAAAAATAAACGAAAAAAACACTAGATTCACAATACACTACTTCACAGTAGTGCATTATTTCAAATTCCTTCCCTCTCTCTTGGGAAACACGCCCGGTTGAAAATCAGAAATTCAGGGAATTGTTTTTCAATGCATTGTCTTGCATTGAGATGGATAGAGCGATGAAGAGTGAGAGTGAGAGAGAGAAAGGGAGTGAAAAAGAAACAGAGAGAGAAAATGTACAGTGTGCAGACCTCTTACTGCCAAGCGTTGTCTGCTGCTCTGCCCATGACCTTGCAAAGGTAGAGAGACGGATGGATAGAGAGGCAGATTGATTAAGGGATAGATAGATAGATATATGCAGTCCTTTTTCTGACAGGCCACTGTGAGAGTGCCAACCCCCGTCAGCTCGGCAGCTAGTGAGGGCAGCTCTGGGACCGCGATCCTGTGGCTTGGATTGGCGCTCCCCAGTGCTCCGAGGTGCTCCAATGGGAATATTCCCTGCCAAAAGTGGTGTGAGATTCCAGTCGGTTCACACCCCACCATCACACACTCCCACATGGCGTCCCTACTCGGTCCCCTTAACTACAGTTCACTGTGCCACCCGCCAGCAGTGAGAGGGATGTTGAGTAGGGAGACTGGTGGGGAGCAGCGGTCTAAGGCACTGCATCTCAGTGATAAAGGTGTCACTACTTACCCTGGTTCGATCCTGGGCTGTATCACAACCGGCCGGGATCAGGAGTCCCATAGGGCAGCGCACAATTGGCCCAGCATCGACTGGGTTAGGGGAGGGTTTGGCCGGGGTAGGCCGTCATTGTAAAATAAGATTTTTTTCTTAACTGACTTGCCTAGTTAGAAAAAAAAGGTTAAATAAATCAAATAAAAATGCAGGGAGAGGGGTCTGGAGCAGGGAGAGGGGTGTGGAGCAGGGAGAGGGGTCTGGAGCAGGGAGAGGGGTCTGGAGCAGGGAGAGGGGTGTGGAGCAGGGAGAGGGGTCTGGAGCAGGGAGAGGGGTCTGGAGCAGGGAGAGGGGTCTGGAGCAGGGAGAGGGGTCTGGAGCAGGGAGAGGGGTCTGGAGCAGGGAGAGGGGTCTGGAGCTGGAGCAGGGAGAGGGGTCTGGAGCAGGGAGAGGGGTCTGGAGCAGGGAGAGGGGTCTGGAGCAGGGAGAGGGGTCTGGAGCAGGGAGAGGGGTGTGGAGCAGGGAGAGGGGTCTGGAGCAGGGAGGGGTCTGGAGCAGGGAGAGGGTCTGGAGCAGGGAGAGGGGTGTGGAGCAGGGAGAGGGGTCTGGAGCAGGGACAGGGGTCTGGAGCAGGGAGAGGGGTGTGGAGCAGGGAGAGGGGTGTGGAGCAGGGAGAGGGGTCTGGAGCAGGGAGAGGGGTCTGGAGCAGGGAGAGGGGTCTGGAGCAGGGAGAGGGGTGTGGAGCAGGGAGAGGGGTGTGGAGCAGGGAGAGGGGTCTGGAGCAGGGAGAGGGGTGTGGAGCAGGGAGAGGGGTCTGGAGCAGGAGAGGGGTCTGGAGCAGGGAGAGGGGTGTGGAGCAGGGAGAGGGGTCTGGAGCAGGGAGAGGGGTGTGGAGCAGGGAGAGGGGTCTGGAGCAGGGAGAGGGGTGTGGAGCAGGGAGAGGGGTCTGGGCAGGGAGAGGGGTGTGGAGCAGGGAGAGGGGTGTGGAGCAGGGAGAGGGGTCTGGAGCAGGGAGAGGGGTCTGGAGCAGGGAGAGGGGTCTGGAGCAGGGAGAGGGGTGTGGAGCAGGGAGAGGGGTCTGGAGCAGGGAGAGGGGTCTGGAGCAGGGAGAGGGGTGTGGAGCAGGGAGAGGGGTCTGGAGCAGGGAGGGGTGTGGAGCAGGGAGAGGGGTCTGGAGCAGGGAGAGGGGTGTGGAGCAGGGAGAGGGGTGTGGAGCAGGGAGAGGGGTCTGGAGCAGGGGAGGGGTCTGGAGCAGGGAGAGGGGTCTGGAGCAGGGAGAGGGGTGTGGAGCAGGGAGAGGGGTCTGGAGCAGGGAGAGGGGTCTGGAGCAGGGAGAGGGGTCTGGAGCAGGGAGAGGGGTGTGGAGCAGGGAGAGGGGTCTGGAGCAGGGAGAGGGGTGTGGAGCAGGGAGAGGGGTCTGGAGCAGGGAGAGGGGTCTGGAGCAGGGAGGGGTCTGGAGCAGGGAGAGGGGTGTGGAGCAGGGAGAGGGGTCTGGAGCAGGGAGAGGGGTCTGGAGCAGGGAGAGGGGTGTGGAGCAGGGAGGGGTCTGGAGCAGGGAGAGGGGTGTGGAGCAGGGAGAGGGGTCTGGAGCAGGGAGGGGTGTGGAGCAGGGAGAGGGGTCTGGAGCAGGGAGAGGGGTCTGGAGCAGGGAGAGGGGTCTGGAGCAGGGAGAGGGGTGTGGAGCAGGGAGAGGGGTCTGGAGCAGGGAGAGGGGTCTGGAGCAGGGAGAGGGGTCTGGAGCAGGGAGAGGGGTCTGGAGGGGGAGCAGGGAGGGGGTGGAGCAGGGAGAGGGGTCTGGAGCAGGGAGAGGGGTCTGGAGCAGGGAGAGGGGTCTGGAGCAGGGAGAGGGGTCTGGAGCAGGGAGAGGGGTCTGGAGCAGGGACAGGGGTCTGGAGCAGGGAGAGGGGTGTGGAGCAGGGAGAGGGGTGTGGAGCAGGGAGAGGGGTCTGGAGCAGGGAGAGGGGTCTGGAGCAGGGAGAGGGGTCTGGAGCAGGGAGAGGGGTGTGGAGCAGGGAGAGGGGTCTGGAGCAGGGAGAGGGGTCTGGAGCAGGGAGAGGGGTGTGGAGCAGGAGAGGGGTCTGGAGCAGGGAGAGGGGTCTGGAGCAGGGAGAGGGGTCTGGAGCAGGGAGAGGGGTCTGGAGCAGGGAGAGGGGTGTGGAGCAGGGAGAGGGGTCTGGAGCAGGGAGGGGTGTGGAGCAGGGAGAGGGGTCTGGAGCAGGGAGAGGGGTGTGGAGCAGGGAGAGGGGTGTGGAGCAGGGAGAGGGGTCTGGAGCAGGGAGAGGGGTCTGGAGCAGGGAGAGGGGTCTGGAGCAGGGAGAGGGGTGTGGAGCAGGGAGAGGGGTCTGGAGCAGGGAGAGGGGTCTGGAGCAGGGAGAGGGGTGTGGAGCAGGGAGAGGGGTCTGGAGCAGGGAGAGGGGTGTGGAGCAGGGAGAGGGGTCTGGAGCAGGGAGAGGGGTGTGGAGCAGGGAGAGGGGTGTGGAGCAGGGAGAGGGGTCTGGAGCAGGGAGAGGGGTCTGGAGCAGGGAGAGGGGTCTGGAGCAGGGAGAGGGGTGTGGAGCAGGGAGAGGGGTCTGGAGCAGGGAGAGGGGTCTGGAGCAGGGAGAGGGGTCTGGAGCAGGGAGAGGGGTGTGGAGCAGGGAGAGGGGTCTGGAGCAGGAGAGGGGTGTGGAGCAGGGAGAGGGGTCTGGAGCAGGGGAGAGGGGTGTGGAGCAGGGAGAGGGGTCTGGAGCAGGGAGAGGGGTGTGGAGCAGGGAGAGGGGTCTGGAGCAGGGAGAGGGGTGTGGAGCAGGGAGAGGGGTCTGGAGCAGGGAGAGGGGTGTGGAGCAGGGAGAGGGGTCTGGAGCAGGGAGAGGGGTGGGCAGGGAGAGGGGTCTGGAGCAGGGAGAGGGGTGTGGAGCAGGGAGAGGGGTCTGGAGCAGGGAGAGGGGTCTGGAGCAGGGAGAGGGGTGTGGAGCAGGGAGAGGGGTCTGGAGCAGGGAGAGGGGTCTGGAGCAGGGAGGGGTGTGGAGCAGGGAGAGGGGTCTGGAGCAGGGAGAGGGGTGTGGAGCAGGGAGAGGGGTCTGGAGCAGGGAGAGGGGTCTGGAGCAGGGAGAGGGGTGTGGAGCAGGGAGAGGGGTCTAGGAGCAGGGAGAGGGGATCTGGAGCAGGGAGAGGGTGTGGAGCAGGGAGAGGGGTCTGGAGCAGGGAGAGGGGTCTGGAGCAGGGAGAGGGGTCTGGAGCAGGGAGAGGGGTGTGGAGCAGGGAGAGGGGTGTGGAGCAGGGAGAGGGGTGTGGAGCAGGGAGAGGGGTCTGGAGCAGGGAGAGGGGTCTGGAGCAGGGAGAGGGGTGTGGAGCAGGGAGAGGGGTGTGGAGCAGGGAGAGGGGTCTGGAGCAGGGAGAGGGGTCTGGAGCAGGGAGAGGGGTCTGGAGCAGGGAGAGGGGTCTGGAGCAGGGAGAGGGGTGTGGAGCAGGGAGAGGGGTCTGGAGCAGGGACAGGGGTCTGGAGCAGGAGAGGGGTGTGGAGCAGGGCGAGGGGTGTGGAGCAGGGAGAGGGGTCTGGAGCAGGGAGAGGGGTCTGGAGCAGGGAGAGGGGTCTGGAGCAGGGAGAGGGGTGTGGAGCAGGGAGAGGGGTCTGGAGCAGGGAGAGGGGTGTGGAGCAGGGAGAGGGGTGTGGAGCAGGGAGAGGGGTCTGGAGCAGGGAGAGGGGTCTGGAGCAGGGAGAGGGGTGTGGAGCAGGGAGAGGGGTCTGGAGCAGGGAGAGGGGTCTGGAGCAGGGAGAGGGGTCTGGAGCAGGGAGAGGGGTCTGGAGCAGGGAGAGGGGTCTGGAGCAGGGAGATGGGTGTGGAGCAGGGAGAGGGGTCTGGAGCAGGGAGAGGGGTCTGGAGCAGGGAGAGGGGTCTGGAGCAGGGAGAGGGGTCTGGAGCAGGGAGAGGGTGTGGAGCAGGGAGAGGGGTCTGGAGCAGGAGAGGGGTGTGGAGCAGGGAGAGGGGTCTGGAGCAGGGAGAGGGGTGTGGAGCAGGGAGAGGGGTCTGGAGCAGGAGAGGGGTGTGTGGAGAGGGGTCTGGAGCAGGGGTCTGGAGCAGGGAGAGGGGTGTGGAGCAGGGAGAGGGGTCTGGAGCAGGGAGAGGGGTCTGGAGCAGGGAGGGGTGTGGAGCAGGGAGAGGGGGTCTGGAGCAGGGAGAGGGGTCTGGAGCAGGGAGAGGGGTCTGGAGCAGGGGAGGGGTGTGGAGCAGGGAGGGGGTCTGGAGGGGGTCTGGGGAGGGAGGGGTGTGGAGCAGGGAGAGGGGTCTGGAGCAGGGAGAGGGGTGTGGAGCAGGGAGAGGGGTCTGGAGCAGGGAGAGGGGTGTGGAGCAGGGAGAGGGGTCTGGAGCAGGGAGAGGGGTGTGGAGCAGGGAGAGGGGTCTGGAGCAGGGAGAGGGGTGTGGAGCAGGGAGAGGGGTCTGGAGCAGGGAGAGGGGTGTGGAGCAGGGAGAGGGGTCTGGAGCAGGGAGAGGGGTGTGGAGCAGGGAGAGGGGTCTGGAGCAGGGAGAGGGGTCTGGAGCAGGGAGAGGGGTCTGGAGCAGGGAGAGGGGTGGAGCAGGGAGGGGTCTGGAGCAGGGAGAGGGGTCTGGAGCAGGGAGAGGGGTGTGGAGCAGGGAGAGGGGTCTGGAGCAGGGAGAGGGGTCTGGAGCAGGGAGAGGGGTGTGGAGCAGGGAGAGGGGTCTGGAGCAGGGAGAGGGGTGTGGAGCAGGGAGAGGGGTCTGGAGCAGGGAGAGGGGTGTGGAGCAGGGAGAGGGGTGTGGAGCAGGGAGAGGGGTCTGGAGCAGGGAGAGGGGTCTGGAGCAGGGAGAGGGGTGTGGAGCAGGGAGAGGGGTCTGGAGCAGGGAGAGGGGTGTGGAGCAGGGAGAGGGGTGTGGAGCAGGGAGAGGGGTGTGGAGCAGGGAGAGGGGTCTGGAGCAGGGAGAGGGGTGTGGAGCAGGGAGAGGGGTGTGGAGCAGGGAGAGGGGTGTGGAGCAGGGAGAGGGGTGTGGAGCAGGGAGAGGGGTCTGGAGCAGGGAGAGGGGTGTGGAGCAGGGAGAGGGGTGTGGAGCAGGGAGAGGGGTCTGGAGCAGGGAGAGGGGTGTGGAGCAGGGAGAGGGGTGTGGAGCAGGGAGAGGGGTGTGGAGCAGGGAGAGGGGTCTGGAGCAGGGAGAGGGGTGTGGAGCAGGACGAGGGGTGTGGAGCAGGGAGAGAGGGGGTGGTGCAGGGAGAGGGGTCTGGAGCAGGGAGAGGGGTGTGGAGCAGAGAGAGGGGTGTGGAGCAGGGAGGGGTGTGGAGCAGGGAGGGAGGGGTCTGGAGCAGGGAGAGGGGTGTGGAGCAGGGAGAGGGGTGTGGAGCAGGGAGAGGGGTGTGGAGCAGGGAGAGGGGTGTGGAGCAGGGAGAGGGGTGTGGAGCAGGGAGAGGGGTGTGGAGCAGGGAGAGGGGTGTGGAGCAGGGAAAGGGGTGTGGAGCAGGGAGAGGGGTGTGGAGCAGGGAGAGGGGTGTGGAGCAGGGAAAGGGGTGTGGAACAGGGAAAGGGGTGTGGAGCAGGGAGAGGGGTGTGGAGCAGGGAGAGGGGTGTGGGGCAGGGAGAGGGGTGTGGAGCAGGGAGAGTTGTCTGGAGCAGGGAGAGGGGTGTGGAGCAGGGAGAGGGGTGTGGAGCAGGGAAAGGGGTGTGGAGCAGGGAGAGGGGTGTGGAGCAGGGAAAGGGGTGTGGAGCAGGAAGAGGGGTGTGGAGCAGGGAGAGGGGTGTGGAGCAGGGAAAGGGGTGTGGAGCAGGGAGAGGGGTGTGGAGCAGGGAGAGGGGTGTGGAACAGGGAAAGGGGTGTGGAGCAGGGAGAGGGGTGTGGAGCAGGGAGAGGGGTGTGGGGCAGGGAGAGGGGTGTGGAGCAGGGAAAGGGGTGTGGAGCAGGGAGAGGGGTGTGGAGCAGGGAGAGGGGTGTGGAGCAGGGAAAGGGGTGTGGTGCAGGGAGAGGGGTGTGGAGCAGGGAGAGGGGTGTGGAGCAGGGAGAGGGGTGTGGAGCAGGGAGAGTTGTGTGGAGCAGGGAGAGGGGTGTGGAGCAGTGAGAGTTGTGTGGAGCAGGGAGAGGGGTGTGGAGCAGGGAGAGTTGTGTGGAGCAGGGAGAGGGGTGTGGAGCAGGGAGAGGGGTGTGGAGCAGGGAGAGGGGTGTGGAGCAGGGAGAGGGGTGTGGAGCAGGGAGAGGGGTGTGGAGCAGGGAGAGGGGTGCTTAGCAGGGAGAGGGGTGTGGAGCAGGGAAAGGGGTGTGGAGCAGGGAGAGGGGTGTGGAGCAGGGGGGGGGGGTCTGGTGGTATTCTTGAGATCCTGTAGATTTGTGTCCTAGATCAGCACTCATCCTTGATATGTCTGGCCCCTAAGCTACTCTTCCCTCACCTGGGGACAGTAGCATAGATTAAGATCTACCAGGTTGTTATTGTAAAATATTATGTGTTCTCAGCTACCTATGCTAAATAAGGGATCTATTCAATCTGTATCACTGAAGCGTTACAGATTGCACCATTTAAATTGTAAGATAATTTCAGGTTGAGTCGATATATGCAGAATTTCCCGTGAATGCAGTCTCCGCCAACGCGGGAACATTGCCTTTACATTTCAATTGGGCCTTTGCATGATACGGATTGGATAGAGACCAAAATAAATTATATATAGTCCATACACTGTATACTGTACACCAGGGGTGTCAAACTCATTCCATGCAGCGTCTAGTGTCGGCTGGTTTTTGGTTATCCCTTTCATTTAAGACCTAGACAACCAGGTGAGGAGAATTCCTTACTAAGCAGTTACCTCACCGGTCACCCCCAAAGCCAATTCCTACTTTGGCCGCCCTTCATTCCAGTTCTCTGCTTCCAATGACTGGAACGAACTGCAAAAATCACTGAAGCTGGAGACTCATATCTCCGTCACTAGCTTTAAGCACCAGCTGTCAGAGTAGCTCACAGATCACTGAACCTGTACATAGCCCATCTGTAAACAGCCCCTCTATCTACCTTATCCCCATACTGTATTTATTTGTTTATCTTGCTCTTTTGCACCCCAGTATCTATACTTGCACATTCATCTTCTGCACATCTACCATTCCAGTGTTTAATTGCTATATTGTAATTACTTCGCCACTATGGCCTATTTATTGCCTTTACCTCCCTTATCTTACCTCATTTGCACTCACTGTATATAGACTTTTTTGTTTTATTTTTTTTCTACTGTATTATTGACTGTATGTTTCGTTTATTCCATGTGTAACTCTGTGTTGTATGTGTCGAATTGCTATGCTTTATCTTGGCCAGGTCGCATTCCCAAATGAGAACTTGTTCTCAACTAGCCTACCTGGTTAAATAAAGGTTAAATAAAAAACAAAATAAAAAAACAAAATTCATCAAGTGCAGGGGAGGAGTGAAAACTCAGACACTTGATCCTCAGTGGAAAGAGTTTGACACGCGCTGTGCACTCTTAGAAAAAAGGGTTCCAAAAGGGTTCTTTGTGGAGGCATAGGTTTCTGCCAATAACCGTTTTCATCCGAAGAACCCTTTTTGGACGATGAGGGTTCTTTGTAATCAAAGGGTTCTTTGGAAGGCAAGAATGGTACTAAACTCAGCAAAAAAAGAAACAGACCTTTTTCAGGACCCTGTCTTTCAAAGATAATTCTTAAAAATGAAAATTACTTCACAGATCATTGTAAAGGGTTTAAACACTGTTTCCCATGCTTGTTCAATGAACCATAAACAATGAATGAACATGCACCTGTGGAATGGTTGTTAAGACACTAACAGCTTACAGACGGTAGGCAATTAAGATCACAGTTATGAAAACTTAGGACACTAAAGAGGCTTTTCTACTGACTCTGAAAAACACCAAAAGAAAGATGCCCAGGGTCCCTGCTCATCTGCGTGAACGTGCCTTAGGCATGCTGCAAGGAGGCATGATGTGGCCAGAGCAATAAATTGCAACGTCCATACTGTGAGACGCCTAAGACAGTGCTAAAGGGAAAAAGGACAGACAGCAGATCGTCCTCGCATTGACAGACCACGTGTAACAACACCTGCACAGGATCGGTACATCCAAACATCACACCTGCAGGACAGGTACAGGAGTCCTCACCAGACATCACCGGCAACAACGTCGCCTATTGGCATAAACCCACCGTCCCTGTACCAGACAGGACTGGAAAAAAGTGACTCACTGTTGAGTCGCGGTTTTGTCTCACCAGGGGTGATGGTACGGATTGGCTTTTATCGTCAAAGGAATGAGCGTTACACTGAGGCCTGTACTCGGGAGTTGGATCGATTTGGAGGTGGAGAGTCCGTCATGGTCTGGGGTGGTGTGTCACAGCATCATCGGACAGAGCATGTTGTCATTCCAGACAATCTCAACGCTGTGAGTTACAGGGAAGACATCCTCCTCCCTCATGTGGTACCCTTCCTGCAGGCTCATCCTGACATGACCCTCCAGCATGACAATGCCACCAGCCATACTGCTTGTTCTGTGCGTGATTTCCTGCAAGACAGGAATGTCAGTGTTCTGCCATGGCCAGCGAAGAGCCCGGATCTCAATCCCATTGAGCACGTCTAGGACCTTTTGAATCGGAGGTTGAGGGCTAGGGCCATTCCCCCCAGAAATGTCCGGGAACTTGCAGGTGCCTTGGTGGAAGAGTGGGGTAACATCTCACAGCAAGAACTGGCACATCTGGTGCAGTCCATGAGGAGGAGATGCACTGCAGTACTTAATGCAGCAGGTGGCCACATCAGATAGGTGGCAGGTGGCCACATCAGATGTCTGTGGAACTTGTTCAGTTTATGTCTCAGTTGTTGAATCTTGTTATGTTCATACAAATATTTACACATAAACGCAATTGACAGTGAGAGGACGTTTCTTTTTTTTGCTGAGTTTACATAGAACCCTTCAGAATCTGAATAATCATGTCAAAATAAAATAACTTGTGCCGAATACAACAGGTATAGATAGACCTTACAGTGAAATGCTTATTTGTAAGCCCTTAACCAACAATGCAGTTTTAAGATAAATAAGCGTTAAAAAAGAAGAAAAATAGAAAAATGAGAAATACTTAATGAGCAAAAAAATAACAGTAGCGAGGCTATATACAGGGGTTACTGTTACAGAGTCAATGTGCGGGGGCACAGATTAGTTGAGGTAATTGAGGTAATATGAACATGTAGGTAGAGGTAAAGTGACTATGCATGGTTAATAAACAGAGTAGCAGCAGCATAAAAATTGGGGATGGGGAGGACAATGCAAATAGTCCAGATAGCCATTTGATTAGCTGTTCAGGAGTCTTATGGCTTGGGGGTAGAAGCTGTTAAGAAGCCTTTTGGACCTAGACTTGGCGCTCCGGTACCGCTTGCTGTGCGGTGGCAGAGAGAACTGTCTATGACTGATTATTATTATTATTATTATTATGACTAGGGTGGCTGGGGTCTTTGACAATTTTTAGAGCTTTCCTCTGACTCCGCCTGGTATAGAGGTACTGGATGGCAGGAAGCTTGGCCCCAGTGATGTACTGGGTTGTACGCACTACCCTCTGTAGTGCCTTGCGGTCGGAGGCCAAGCAGTTGCCGTACCAGGCATTGATGCAACCAGTCAGGTGCAGCTGTAGAACATTTTGAGGATCTGAGGACCCATGCCAAATCTTTTCAATCTCCTGAGGGTGAATAGGTTTTGTCGTGCCCTCTTCAGGACTGCCTTTGTGTGTTTAGACCATGTTAGTTTGTTGGTGATGTTGACACCAAGGAACTTTATGTTCTCAACCTGCTCCCTTTGTAGTCCGTAATAGTTTGCAAGTCCTGCCACATTCGACGATTGTCGGAGCTATAAGGAAACTTGACCTATATTGGAATATTTGTACATCACAGGAGGCTGCTGAGGGGAGGACAGCTCATGATATCCGGAATGGAGTGAATGGAATGGCATTAAACACGTGAAAACCATGTATTTATCATTGCATTTAGTCCGCTGCAGCCATTAGCACGAGCCGTCCTCCCCAATTAAGTTGCCACCAGCCGCCTGTGTTGTACATGTATGTATTTGTACATGTATCTGGTATTTCCTTAATAATTTTCCACAGTACTGAAATAGTTTATATATTTGCCATGATTTATTTATTTCAAATTAGTATTTTTATTTTTCTGTTATTGAGCAGAGAGTAGGAGAATTAGAAGGGAGCAGTGAACCAGCAGTGTACTGTATGGTACAGAGAAAAGTGTTACCTCGTGTTGATTTTTCAAACAGCGATGTAAAATAATCCCAGTGTTGGTGATAAAAATACACATTTGAGTGTGATTATTTTTACTCTGTGTAGAGTAAACACTTAAAACCACAACCATATTATGTATTGATCAGACATTATTTCAAAATTTGCAATAGGCCACCATAGCTAAAATATTGATCAACATGAACACTCATGAGAAATAAAGGTGAGAAATAATGGTGAGACATCATTTGACGGAAAAAAAACATACAGTGCCTTGCGAAAGTATTAGGCCCCCTTGAACTTTGCGACCTTTTGCCACATTTCAGGTTTCAAACATAAAGATATAAAACTGTATTTTTTTGTGAAGAATCAACAACAAGTGGGACACAATCATGAAGTGGAACGACATTTATTGGATATTTCAAACTTTTTTAACAAATCAAAAACTGAAAAATTGGGCGTGCAAAATTATTCAGCCCCCTTAAGTTAATACTTTGTAGCGCCACCTTTTGCTGCGATTACAGCTGTAAGTCGCTTGGGGTATGTCTCTATCAGTTTTGCACATTGAGAGACTGAATTTTTTTCCCATTCCTCCTTGCAAAACAGCTCGAGCTCAGTGAGGTTGGATGGAGAGCATTTGTGAACAGCAGTTTTCAGTTCTTTCCACAGATTCTCGATTGGATTCAGGTCTGGACTTTGACTTGGCTATTCTAACACCTGGATATGTTTATTTTTGAACCATTCCATTGTAGATTTTGCTTTATGTTTTGGATCATTGTCTTGTTGGAAGACAAATCTCCGTCCCAGTCTCAGGTCTCCATCAGGTTTTCTTCCAGAATGGTCCTGTATTTGGCTCCATCCATCTTCCCATCAATTTTAACCATCTTCCCTGTCCCTGCTGAAGAAAATCAGGCCCAAACCATGATGCTGCCACCACCATGTTTGACAGTGGGGATGGTGTGTTCAGGGTGATGAGCTGTGTTGCTTTTACGCCAAACATAACGTTTTGCATTGTTGCCAAAAAGTTCAATTTTGGTTTCATCTGACCAGAGCACCTTCTTCCACATGTTTGGTGTGTCTCCCAGGTGGCTTTGGCAAACTTTAAACAACACTTTTTATGGATATTACATTTACATTTAAGTCATTTAGCAGACGCTCTTATCCAGAGCGATACAAATTGGTGCATACACCTTATGACAACCAGTGGAACAGCCACTTGCATCTAAATCTTGTTGGGGGGGTGAGAAGGATTACTTACCCCTTACTTACCCTTCCTAGGTATTCCTTGAAGAGGTGGGGTTTCAGGTGTCTCCGGAAGGTGGTGATTGACTCCGCTGTCCTGGCGTTGAGGGAGTTTGTTCCACCATTATTCGAACAGTTTTGACTGGGCTGAGCGGGAACTGTACTTCCTCAGTGGTAGGGAGGCGAGCAGGCCAGAGGTGGATGAACGCAGTGCCCTTGTTTGGGTGTAGGGCCTGATCAGAGCCTGAGGTACTGAGGTGCCGTTCCCCTCACAGCTCCGTAGGCGAGCACCATGGTCTTGTAGCGGATGCGAGCTTCAACTGGAAGCCAGTTCTGAGAGAACTTGGGAAGGTTGAACACCAGACAGGCTGCGGCGTTCTGGATGATTTAATGGCACAGGCAGGGAGCCCAGCCAACAGCGAGTTGCAGTAATCAAGACGGGAGATGACAAGTGCCTGGATTAGACCTGCGCCGCTTCCTGTGTGCAGGGTCGTACTCTGCGGATGTTGTAGAGCATGAACCTACAGGAACGGGACACCGCCTTGATTTGAGAATCAGGGTGTTGTCCTTGTTCTTAGCGCTCTGGGAGGAGACACAATGGAGTTGTCAACCGTGATGGCGAGATCATGGAACGGGCAGTCCTTCCCCGGGAGGAAGAGGAGCTCCGTCTTGCTGAGGTTCAGCTTTTGGTGATCCGTCATCCACACTGATATGTCTGCCAGACATGCAGAGATGCGATTTCATTAATTGTGTTCGTCTGCATAGCAATGATAGGAGAGACCATGTGAGGTTATGACAGAGCCAAGTGACTTGGTGTATAGCGAGAATAAGAGAGGGCCTAGAACAGAGCCCTGGGGGACACCAAACAGATTCTCGCCACGCCATAGGAGCGACCTGTCAGGTAGGACGCAATCCAGCCACGGAGATGTTTGGAGAGGAGGATCTGATGGTTCACAGTATCCAGGTCTAGAAGGATGAGAGCAGAGGAGAGAGAGAGTTAGCTTTAGCAGTGCGGAGCGCCTCCGTGATACAGAGAAGAGCAGTCTCAGTTGAATGACTAGTCTTGAAACCTGACTGATTTGGATCAAGAAGGTCATTCTGAGAGATAGCGGTAGAGCTGGCCAAGGACGGCACGCTCAAGAGTTTTGGAGAGAAAAGAGAGAAGGGATACTGGTCTGTAGTTGTTGACATCGGAGGGATTAGGTTTTTTCAGAAGGGGTGCAACTCTCGCTCTCTTGAAGACGGGAGGGACGTAGCCAGCGGTCAGGGATGAGTTTGAGCGAGGTAAGGTAAGGGAGAAGGTCTGAAATGGTCTGGAGAAGAAGGAGGGATAGGGTCAAGCGGGCAGGTTGTTGGGTTTCACAAGACGCGAGATTTCATCTGGAGAGAGAGGGAGAAAGAGGTCAGAGCATAGGGTAGGGCAGTGTGAGCAGAACAGCGGTGTCGTTTGACTTAGCAAACGAGGATCGGATGTCATGACCTTCTTTTCAAAATGGTTGACGAAGTCATCTGCAGAGAGGAGGAGGGAGGGGGAGGATTCAGGAGGAGGAGAAGGTGGCAAAGAGCTTCCTAGGGTTAGAGGCAGATGCTTGGAATTTAGAATGGTAGAAAGTGGCTTTACAGCAGAGACAGAGGAGGAAAATGTAGAGAGGAAGTGAAAGGATGCCACGAAGTTTTTCCTCCATTTTTATGGAGCCCTGTTCTTTAAGAAATGGCTTTCTACTTGCACTCTTCCATAAAGGCCAGATTTGTGCAATATACGACTGATTGTTGTCCTATGGACAGAGTCTCCCACCTCAGCTGTAGATCTCTGCAGTTCATCCAGAGTGATCATGGGCCTCTTGGCTGCATCTCTGATCAGTCTTCTCCTTGTATGAGCTGAAAGTTTAGAGGGACGGCCAGGTCTTGGTAGATTTGCAGTGGTCTGATACTCCTTCCATTTCAATATTATCGCTTGCACAGTGCTCCTTGGGATGTTTAAAGCTTGGGAAATCTTTTTGTATCCAAATCCGGCTGTAAAAACTTCTTCACAACAGTATCTCGGACCTGCCTGGTGTGTTCCTTGTTCTTCATGATGCTCTCTGCGCTTTTAACGGACCTCTGAGACTATCACAGTGCAGGTGCATTTATACGGAGACTTGATTACACACAGGTGGATTGTATTTATCATCATTAGTCATTTAGGTCAACATTGGATCATTCAGAGATCCTCACTGAACTTATGGAGAGAGTTTGCTGCACTGAAAGTAAAGGGGCTGAATAATTTTGCACGCCCAATTTTTCAGTTTTTGATTTGTTAAAAATGTTTGAAATATCCAATAAATGTCGTTCGACTTCATGATTGTGTCCCACTTGTTGTTGAGTCTTCACAAACAAATACAGGTTTATATCTTTATGTTTGAAGCCTGAAATGTGGCAAAAGGTCACAAAGTTCAAGGGGGCCGAATACTTTCCCAAGGCACTGTATTAGAGCCATACACCTAATATAGGCACCCGGCCTCCCTACAGTGTGCAGGACCCCATTGATTGGCACAATTTGTAACACTCATCTCCCGTCCGTAATGCTTGAAAAAAACAATAAAAATTAACTAAATGTCATATCATATCACATAAAAGTGAATTACTTGGGCTTTAGGAATTGCAACCAACTACAGAGATTGATGGGGATGGGAGCAGGAGAGGAGTGGGTCCCATGTACCCCGCTTAAATTAAGCAGGCTTCTGTTAGCCACTTGGCTTCAGTCATCAATTAATTTACGTAGTGATCTATTCACTCTACAATGTGTTATCTGGTATTTTTGAAGTACTCTATTTGATATCTGCTATATTTGGTTGTGCACTTTTTGGTGAAACTTTTCATTGTTTGTATTTGGAATGTATGTGTCTGAAATACTATGACTTATGGTATGTTGTGTCTATCTTTACATCATATTCCCCTTCTTTGCCTTGGGAAAGCTGTATCACAGAATAAAAATTCTTAAAAATTGTGTTTTTTTGTATCACATCATTCCTGCTGAGGTGGTTGCCTGGGAAGGTGCGCAGACAGACTAGATGTTGAATTGTCTAAAATGTCGATCATTACAGCTTGATGATAGTGAAAAGACAAAAGGAAATAGTTCAATAATAATGAACCCCCTCTAATTATCATGATTATGCCCGATGACACAAGCTACATCAACTGTAAGACAACAACCCACACAATGGAATAGTAAAATATAATTTCCAGGGTAAATTACAAATACTATACACACTGCAACTCCTTTTGTGGACAACATTCCCTTGTGTCAGCTGTGTGCTGGCAGTTCTCCGTCTTAATGTAGAAGAACAAAAAACATATAGTGATTGTCAGGTTTGTTACAGAAAGTATACAGTTCACAAGTCAAAGCAGCCACAGTTATAATCTAACGTTAGCACCCCGACCCAAATACTTGAGATCCTGTCGATATACTTTACGTTACCGGCAGCGCTTGCAAGAGCCACTGATCCACTGTTAATGATGGTACAGCATCTGTCTTCAGGATTAGCTTCCTGGCAACACCCATCGAATGTGCTCTCCAATTAATAAAGCAACTTTGCTTGAAATGTGCACTGCACACTCATGACAATGTTCGGTGCAGCCTGTCCACCCGAAATGTAAAACAATGGAATTTAAAAAAGCAGCCACTGCTGTCGAATGTCTTCATTCTTTGGAAAATAGTGTAATAATAAATTAAGAGTATGGCATCCAGGCATGACACAGTGTGCTTTTTTGGCATGCTAGTAAGCTAGCTAAAAGTCATAACACAGATGAAAAGGGGTTAGTTATCGTTCTGCTTGAGCAATCTTATGGTTTGCGAACAAAGCTGTATGATGCCATATGTGATGACGGTTTGAAGGCATTACATATTTAAATTAGTTACGACTACAAGGCGATACCATTGGTGTATAAAATGTCCGGCAATAGGTGATGTTGCAACTTTGTCAATGTACCAGCTACAGGAATTGTTCATACTTGGATCTACCTACTATTAACTGGTTTCATCCATATATCTTCCAATTTGATGAAAAACATTATTTTCACTGGACCACAGATGACACAATCTCTGTTGCACTCAACACTGCCCTTTCCCACCTGGACAAAAGGAGCACCTATGTGAGAATGCTGTTCATTGGCCTCAGCTCAGCATTCAACACCATAGTGCCCTCCAGGCTCATCACTAACCTAAAGACCCTAGGATTAAACATCTCCCTCTGCAATTGGATACTGGACTTTCTTACAGTATGACTCCAGGTGGTGAGTGTAGGCAAACAACACATCTGCCACGCTAAACCTCAACACAGGGCCCCTCAGGGGTGCGTGCTTAGTCCCCTCCTGTACTCCCTGTTCACCCACGACTGTATAACCGCACATGACTCCAACACCATCATTACGTTTTCTGATGACACAACAGTTGTAGGCATGATCACCAATGACGAATGAGACAGCGTATAGGGAGGAGGTCAGAGAGCTGGCAGTGTGGTGCAGGACAAAAACCTCTCCCTCAACAAGACAAAGGAGCTGATGGCGGACTACAGGAAATGGAGAGCTGAATACGCCCCCATTCACATCAACGGGATGGCAGTGGTGAAGGTTGAGAGCTTCAAGTTCCTTGGTGTCCACATCACTAAGGACCTATCATGGTCCAAACACACCAACACAGTTGTGAAGATGGCACGACAACGCCTCTTCCCTCTCAGGAGGCTGAAAAGATTTGGCATGGGCCCTCAGTTCTACAGCTGCACCATTGAGAGCGTCTTGAACTGCTGCATCACGCTTTGTATGACAACTGCACGGCATCCGATCACAAGGCTTTACAGAGGGTAATGCGTGTGGCCCAGTACATCACTGGGCCAAGCTCCCTGTCATTCAGGACCTCTGTACCAGGCTGTGTCAGAGGAAGGCCTTATACATGGTTCAAGACTAGCCACCCAAGTCACAGTCTGTTCTCTCTGCTACCACAAGGCAAGCAGTACCGGAGCACCAAGTCTGGGACCAAAAGGCTCCTGAACATTTTCTACTCCAAAGCCATAAGACTGCTAAACAGTTAATTAAACTGCTACCCAAATGTCCTGCTTTTTACCCCCTACCTACATGTACTTAGTACTTCAATCGATCACCTAACCAAACCTACATGTACATATTACCTCAATCAATCACCCCAAAAGCTCATTGTATATAGTCTGTATATAGTCTCGCTACTATTTTATTGCGTTATTCTATTGTGTTACTATTTTGTTTTTATCCATTTGTAAATTGTCTTACTTTTTAACTGCATTGTTGGGAAAGGGCTCGTAAGTAAGCATTTCACGGTAAACTCTACTTTTGTTGTATTCGGCCCATGTAACGAATACAATTTGATTTCATTGCACTGGTATGCAAAGATAAATACGATTTTTCTAAACTAATCCAATCTGTTAGTAGTTGGATTTATCACACCTGTTACTGAGATGTTTGTTCCAGTTGAAATGATTTTGGTAGTCCCACTAATCAATCTTCCCTACTCTGGCAGTCATTCTGAATGCAGGTTGAGGTGATTAAAAGTTCCAATTGTTGGATATCCTCACTAGTGTTGTCAACTTAGCGACTTTGTCGCATTCGAGGACCACAGCTGTGCCGCAGCAAGGCAAATTGGTGCTGTGTCAAAAATGTCATAAAATCGTGTTGTTGTGTCTTTACTATCCTTAACTGTTCAGTGTGTCAAATCAGAGGGCATGCTGTCCGGTCCTCTGGCAGTCTCTATGGGGGGACATCAGAGACTGTAACTCTTTTCTCTGTATATATCAATGATGTTGCTCACTGGGAAGCGATTCCCTGATCCACCGGTGCAGACGACACCGGGTTTCTCCCCGTCATCGCGACACTGTGCTATCAAACCTCCAAACGAGCTTCAATGCCAGACAGCACTCCTTCCGTGGCCTCCAACTGCTCTTAAACGAAACATAAAACCAAATGCATTCTGTTCACCTGATTTAGAATTCCTCACAATCAAATGTAGACCGCATTATCTACCAAGAGAATTCTCTTGATTATAATCTATAAGTACCTAGGTGTCTGGCTAGACCCTCCCCAGACTCACATCAAACATCTCCAATCAAAAATCAAATCCAGACTCTTTGCAAACAAACCATTTCATCACGGAGGCTACCCATAAAACTGACTATCCTGGGGATTTTAACAATGTCATCTAAAAAAGACTTCCTAACATTTTACTCAGCAAACTGGATGCAGTCTATCACAGTGCCATCCGTTTTGTCACTTGCACCTTATACCACCCACCACTGCGATATGTATGCTCTAGTCGCCTGGCCCTCACTACATCGGTCGCCAGACCCACTGGCTCCAGGTCATTTACAAGTCCATGAAACTAGGTAAAGCTCCGCCTTATCTCAGTTCACTGGTCACGATGGCAACACCCATCCAAGCACGCGCTCCAGCAGGTGTATCTCACTGATCATCCCTAAAGCCAATAAAAATTTGCCGAATTCCAGTACTCTGCTGCCTGTGACTGGTTCATTAGAAATCGCTGAAGTTGGAGACTTTTATCTCCCTCACCAACTTAAAAACATCAGCTAATCCAGCAGCTAACCGATTGCTGCAGCTGTACATAGTCTATAGGTAAATAGCTCACCCTGCTTTTCACCTACCTCATTCCCATACTGTTTTTATACTGTTTTTATTTATTTACTTTTCTGCTCTTTTGCACACCAATATCTCTACCTGTACATGCCCATCTGATCATTTATCAATCCAGTGTTAATCTGCAAAAGGCATGTATTAGGCCTACCTCCTCATGCCTTTTGGACTACATTGTATATAGACTGCCCATTTTTTTCTACTGTGTTATTGACTTGCTAATTGTTTACTCCATGTGTAACTCTGTTGTCTGTTCACACTGCTATGCTTTATCTTGGCCAGGTCGCAGCCTGCAAATGAGAACTTGTTCTCAACTTACCTGGTTAAATAAAGGTGAAATAAAAAAACAAAAAAACTGAAGTCTCTTGACAACAAGGTTGAGGAAATCCGAGCAAGGGTAGCATTCCAGAGGGACTCGGAGCATGCACAGATCAGCTGTAACGTCCTCTGCTTCACGGAAACAGGACTCACTGGGAAGAGCTATCCGGGCGGTGCTGCCAACGGGTTTCTCCACGCATTGTTCCGCCGACAGAAACAAACATCTTTGTGGTAAGAAGAGTGGCGGAGGCGTATGCCTCATGACTAACGAGACATGGTGTGATGAAAGAAACATACAGGAACTCAAATCCTTCTGTTCACCTGATTTAGAATTCCTCACAATCAAATGTAGACCGCATTATCTACCAAGAGAATTCTCCGATTATAATCACAGCCGTATATATCCCCCACACAGACACATCGATGGCTCTGAACGAACTTTATTTAACTCTTTGCAAAGGAAACCATTTATCCGGAGGCTGCATTCATTGTAGCTGGGGATTTTAACAAAGCTAATCTGAAAACAAGACTCCCTAAATTTTATCAGCATATCGATTGTGCAACCAGGGGTGGTAAAACCTTGATCATTGTTACTCTAACTTGAGGGTAAGGCCAACATCCCTCCCCGCTGATCCTCAACAAGGGGCCCCACAAGGGTGCGAAAAGCTGACCACGACTCCATTTTGTTGATCCCTGCCTACAGACAGAAACATAAACAAGAGGCTCCCACGCTGAGGTCTCAACGGCCTCCAACTCAATCATCAAGTTTGCGGACGACACAACAGTGGTAGGCTTGATTACCAACAACGACGAGACGGCCTACAGGGAGGAGGTGAGGGCCCTCGGAGTGTGGTGTCAGGAAAATAACCTCACACTCAACGTCAACAAAACTAAGGAGATGATTGTGGACTTCAGGAAACAGCAGAGGGAACATCCCCCTATCCACATCGATGGAACAGTAGTGGTGAGGGTAGCAAGTTTTAAGTTCCTCGGCATACACATCACAGACAAACTGAATTGGTCCACTCACACTGACAGCGTCGTGAAGAAGGCGCAGCAGCGCCTCTTCAACCTCAGGAGGCTGAAGAAATTCGGCTTGTCACCAAAAGCACTCACCTGGTACGGCAACTGCTCCGCCCTCAACCGTAAGGCTCTCCAGAGGGTAGTGAGGTCTGCACAACGCATCACCGGGGGCAAACTACCTGCCCTCCAGGACACCTACACCACCCGATGTTACAGGAAGGCCATAAAGATTATCAAGGACATCAACCACCCGAACCACTGCCTGTTCACCCCGCTATCATCCAGAAGGCGAGGTCAGTACAGGTGCATCAAAGCTGGGACCGAGAGACTGAAAAACAGCTTCTATCTCAAGGCCATCAGACTGTTAAACAGCCACCACTAACATTGAGTGGCTGCTGCCAACACACTGTCATTGACACTGACCCAACTCCAGCCACTTTAATAATGGGAATTGATGGGAAATGATGTAAATATATCACTAGCCACTTTAAACAATGCTACCTTATATAATGTTACTTTCCCTACATTATTCATCTCATATGCATACGTATATACTGTACTCTACATCATCGACTGCATCCTTATGTAATACATGTATCACTAGCCACTTTAACTATGCCACTTTGTTTACTTTGTCTACATACTCATCTCATATGTATATACTGTACTCGATACCATCTACTGTATGCTGCTCTGTACCATCACTCATTCATATATCCTTATGTACATATTCTTTATCCCCTTACACTGTGTATAAGACAGTAGTTTCACTGCATTGTCGGAACTAGAAGCACAAGCATTTCGCTACACTCGCATTAACATCTGCTAACCATGTGTATGTGACAAATAAAATTGGATTTGATTTGATTTGAAAGGTTCTTTTTTGAACTATTCTCAATCTGAAAGGTTTTTGTAGATTCTCTTGAAGAACCATACAGGTTTTTTTGTATTCTGGTCGTTATTACTGTGTTCATTGACTATTTGAATTGAGAACCACTGACTGATTTAGTCAATCGTTCTCAATTGACACAGGGCCACATGAGTCTTTACAAAACACCATCCCTGGTCGTAGTCATATACTGTATAACAGGGTCTCCCAAACTGGGGGCACATTCAGGTTTTTTGCCCTAGCACTACATAGCCGATTCAAATAATCAAAGCTTGATGATGAGCTGGTTATTTCAATCAGCAAAAACCAAAACATGCACCCAAGAGAGGCCCCAGGACCAAGTTTGGAACCGTGGTATATAACCTGTAATGGCATACCACAACATATTAGAACAACTGGAATAGCACTCTCACTCAAGGTTGCAAAAAAAGAGCTGTGAGCAAACCACACCCCAAAATATTCCAATGAGCTGCCTCCCACATCTTATTTATAACCAAAAGAGCAAAGAACCCCTTTTTGTGAACTAAAAGAACCACTGAAGAGCTCAAAGGGTTATTTGAGTCATTGTGGTTCCATATAGAATCCCCACCCTTCTTCACAAAGCGGAACACATTTTTTTTTGTGTATATATCATTTTAAAAAAATGTAATCTTTATCTACTAGGCAAGTCAGGAAAGAACAATTTCTTATTTACAATGACGGCCTACCCCGGATGATGCTGGCCAATCGTGCGAGGCCCTATGGGACTCCCAATCACGGCCTGGTGTGATACAGCCTGGAATCGAAAAAGGCTACCAGGATCAAGGCCGATCACTACTGAATAGAAAGCACACAGCACAGGCTTAGGGTTGTAAGACTGAGAGAAGGATACATAATGAATGTTCTCATGTCTTCAGATTAACTAATGTATCTGGTGCTATTTTAATTATAATTTAATTCAAGTATAATTTAATTCAATATCCTGGGGATTAATGCCAAGATGATCAAAGAATCGCAAATAAATAAAGAAGCTATAGGTACATTTAAAAAAATGGCTCAAAGAAAATAAAATTTACACCAATTGACAAAAAAACGAATTGATTTCATCTACACCAAAACAACCTTTACCGCTCAAAATACCTACATGACCAAAAGGCTCTTCTAACATCCAATTACAAAATAATTAATACGGAGTTGGTCCTCCCTTTGCTGCTATAACAGCCTCTACTCTTCTGGGAAGACTTTCCACTAGATGTTGGAACATTGCTGCGTGGACTTGCTTACATTCAACTACAAGACCAAGACCTGATGTTGGGCGATTATGCCTGGCTCGTAGTCGGCATTCCAATTCATCTCAAAGGTGTTCGATGAAGTTGAGGTTAGGGCTCTTTGCAGCCCAGTCAAGTTCGTCCCCCCTGATCTCGACAAACCATTTCTGTATGGACCTCACTTTGTGCACAGGGGCATTGTCATGCTGAAACAGAAATGGGCCTTCCCCAAACGGTTGCCACAAAATTGGAAGCACAGAATCATCTACAATTTCCCTTCACTCAAACTAAGGGGCCTGGCCCAAACCATGAAAAACAGCCCCAGACCATTATTCCTCCTCCAACAAACTTTACAGTTGGCACTACACATTGGGGCAGGTAGCTTTCTCCTGGAATCCGCCAAACCCAGATACTTCCGATGGACTGCCAGATGGTGAAGTGTGATTCATCACTCAAGAGAACACGTTTCACTGCACCAGAGTCCAATGGTGGCGAGCCTTACACCACTTCAGCTGACGCTTGGCATTGCGCATGGTGATATCATATTGTGAGCAGCTGCTCGGCCATGGAAACCCATTTCATGAAGCTCCCGATGAACAGTTATTGTGCTGACATTGCTTCCAGAGGTAGTTTGGAACTCTAGTGAGTGTTGCAACTGAGGACAGATGATTTTTTACACGCTAATCGCTTCAGCACTCGGTGGTGCCGTTCTGTGAGCTTGTGTGGCCACTTTGTGGCTGAGCCATTGTTGCTCCTAGATAAATTATAAATTAACAAACATTTTAAAAACCTGTTTTCGCTTTGTCATTATGGGGTATTTTGTGTAGATTAATGGGGATTTTTTATTTAATCAATTTTATACCAAGACTGTAATGTAACATAATGTGGAAAAAGTCAAGGGGTCTGAATACTTTCTGAATGCACCGAATAGTGTACAAATCAAATCACATGTTATTTGTCACATACACATGGTTAGCAGATGTTAATGTGAGTATAGCGAAATGCTTGTGCTTGTGTTCCGAAAATGCAGTAATATCTAACAAGTAATCTAACCTAACAATTTCTGTAATGAATTTCCTCCTCTTCTTCCGAAGAGGAGAGGCGAAACGGATCAGAGGACCAATACGCGGCGTGGTAATTGTCCATGGTACTTTTTAATGCGTTAAGGTACACATGAACAACTGACTACAAAAAAACAAGAAATGTGAAAACTCAAAACAGTCCTATCTGGTGCAAAGACAGAGACAGGAACAATCACCCACAAACACACAGTGAAACCCAGGCTACCTAAGTATGATTCTCAATCAGAGACAACCAATGACACCTGCCTCTGATTGAGAACCACACTAGGCCGAAACATAGAAATTCTCAAAACCTAGAAAAACAAACATAGACTGCCCACCCAACTCACGCCCTGACCATACTAACTAAATACAAAACACAGGAAATAAAGGTCAGAACGTGACAATTTCACAACAACTACCTTATACACACAAGTGTAAAGAAATGAATAAGAATATGTACATAAAAATATATGAATGAGCGACGGCCGTGCAGCATAGGCAAGATGCAGTAGATGGTATAAAGTACAGTATATACATATGAGATGAGTAATGTAGGGTATGTAAACATTATATAAAGTGGCATTGTTTAAAGTGACTAGTGATACACTTATTACATCAATTTTTTCATTATTAAAGTGGCTAGAGATGAGTCAGTATGTTGGCAGCAGCCACTCAATGTTAGTGGTGGCTGTTTAACAGTCTGATGGCCTTGAGATATAAGCTGTTTTTCAGTCCCCGCTTTGATGCACCTGTACTGACCTCGCCTTCTGGATGATAACGGGGTGAACAGGCGATGGGCTCGGGTGGTTGATGTCCTTGATGATCTTTATGGCCTTCCTGTAACATCGGGTGGTGTAGGTGTCCTGGAGGGCAGGTAGTTTGACCCCGGTGATGCGTTGTGCAGACCTCACTACCCTCTGGAGAGCCTTACGGTTGTGGCCGGAGAAGCTGCCGTACCAGGTTTTGATAATGCCCGACAGTATGCTCTCAATTGTGCATCTGTAAAAGTTTGTGAATGTTTTTGGTGACAAGCCGAATTTCTTCAGCCTCCTGAGGTTGAAGAGGCGCTGCTGCACCTACTTCACCACGCTGTCTGTATGAGTGGACCATTTCAGTTTGTCCGTGATGTGTACGCCGAGGAACTTAAAACTTTCCACCTTCACTACTGTCCCATCGATGTGGATGGGGGGCTGCTCCCTCTGCTGTTTCCTGAAGTCCACGATCATCTCCTTTGTTTTGTTGACATTGAGGGTGAGGTTATATTCCTGACACCACACTCCGAGTTTGTAGGCCGCCTCGTCATTGTTGGTAATCAAGCCTACCACTGTAGTGTCGTCTGCAAACTTGATGATTGAGTTGGAGGCGTGCATGGCCACGCAGTCATGGGTGAACAGGGAGTACAGGAGAGGGCTGAGAACGCACCCTTGTGGGGCCCCAGTGTTGAGGATCAGCGGGAAGGAGATGTTGTTACCTACCCTCACCACCTGGGGGCGGCCCGTCAGGAAGTCCAGTACCCAGTTGCACAGGGTGGGGTTGAGAACCAGGGTCTTGAGTTTAATGACGAGTTTGGAGAGTAATATGGGATTAAATGCTGAGCTGTAGTTGATGAACAGCATTCTTACATAGGTATTCCTCTTGTCCAGATGGGTTAAGGCAGTGTGCAGTGTGATTGCGAATGCGTCGTCTGTGGACCTATTGGGGAGCTAAGAAAATTGGAGTGAGTCTAGGGTCAGGTAGGGTGGAGGTCATATGGTCCTTGACTAGTCTCTCAAAGCACTTCAAGATGACGGAAGTGAGTGCTACTGGGCGATAGTCATTTAGCTCAGTTACCTTCGCTTTCTTGGGAACAGGAACAGTGGTGGCCCTCTTGAAGCATATGGGAACAGCAGACTGGGATAAGGATTGATTGAATATGTCCGTAAACACACCAGCCAGCTGCCTTGCGGAGGGAATAGCTATGCTGTTGGTATGTTCGGTCATGTTTCCGGTCACCATGCCCTGATTAAAAGCAGTGGTTCGCGCTTTCAGTTTTGCGTGAATGCTGCCATCAATCAACGGTTTCTGGTTGGGGAATGTTTTAATAGATGCTGTGGATACAACATCACTGATGCACTTGCTAATAAACTCGCTCACCGAAACAGCGTATTCATCAATGTTATTGTCCAACGCTATGCGGAACATTTCCCAGTCCACGTGATCGAAGCAGTGAAGATCTTGAAGTGTGGAATCCGATTGTTTGGACCAACGTTGAACAGACCTGAGCTTCCTGTTTTAGTTTCTGTCTATAGGCTAGGAGCAACAAAACGGAGTCGTGGTCAGATTTACCGAAAGGAGGGCGGGGGAGGGCTTTATATGCGTAGCGGAAGTTAGAATAACAATAATCCAGGGTTTTGCATCACTCAATTAACATAAATGAACACTGAATAAAAATATAAACGTAAAGTGTTGGTCCCGTGTTTCATGAGCTGAAATAAAGAATCCTATACATACGCTCCAGAAGCTTATTTCTCTCAGATGTTGTTAACAAATTTGTTTATATCCCTGTTAGTGAGCATTTCTCCGTTGCCAAGATAATCCAACCATATCACAAAGCATGATCGTATATTAAACAGCATGATCATTACGCAGGTGCACCTTGTGTGGGGGACAATAAAAGGCCATTCTAAATCGTGAAGTTTTGTCACACAACACAATGCCACAGATGTCTCAAGTTTTGAGGGAGCATGCATTTGGCATGCTGACTGCCGGAATGTACACCCGAGCTGTTGCCAGAGAATTGAATGTTTATTTCTCTACCTTAAGCCTTTGGGGTTATGGTATGGGCAGGCATAAGCTATGTACAACAAACACATTTGCATTTAATCAATAGTCATTTGAATTTAGAGAGATACTGTGACGAGATCGTGATGCAAATTATCGTGCCATTCATTCGCCGCCATTACCTCATGTTTCAGCATGATAACGCATGGCCCTATGTTGCGAGGATCTGTACACTATTCCTGGAAGCTGAAAATGTCCCAGCTCTTCCATGGCCTGCATACTCACCAGAAATGTCACTCATTGAGCAGGTTTGGAATGCCCTGAATCGACGTGTACAACAAGCGTGTTCCAGTTCCCGCCAATATCCCACAACTTCACACAGCCATTGAAGAGGAGTGGGAGAACATTCCACAGGCCACAATCAACAGCCTGATCAGCTCTATGTGAAGGCGATGTGCCACACTGCATGAGGCAAACGGTTGTCACACAAGATACCGACTGGTTTTCTGATCCACGCCCCTACCTTTTTTTAAGGTATCTGTGACCAACTGATGCATATCTGTATTCCCAGTAGTGTGAAATCCATAGATTAGGGCCTACGGAATTCATTTCAATTGACTGATTTCCCTATGTGAACTGTAATTGAGTAAAATCTTTTAAATTGTTACATGTTGCGTTTATATTTTTGTATATTTTAGTTCTACTTGTGGCTTTTTGAATCTAAGATGGATAAAAACAGAACAACAAACCATATATCTCTTACCCCCAAATTAACTATCTGTGCTGCTGTTTTAATTATGTTTTAAATCAATCTCCTGGGGATGAATGCAAAAATGATTGAAAAATCCCAATGCTGTATGAAGTCATTTCTCTCTTCTCTCACTCTTTCTCCCTCTCTCCCCACATGGCTATTGGCAGCAGACAATACCTGTCAATAATACATCTGCATCCATTATCTTGCTGTTCATCTCTCCACCCCACCCCTTTCCTTTCTCTCAACTCCCCCATCTCTCTCTATCCACCCCCCCCCTCTCCTCTACCTCTCTCCATCCAATCCCCTGTCTCCATCTCTATCTTTCTCATCACAAAATGTTGCAGATCAGGACCGCACACAGCGCCTTTGTGTGGTTGCCATGGATACCCGTTGCCATGCCTTCAGACCAATGTTGATATCTGGAGGCCTTTGAGATGTTGCGTTACTCCATTGTACTCTATCGCCGTGGGCACAGGACATTGACAGCCATTAAAAACTATCAGCTGGAACAGATCCAAGATGTATTCAACTGAGAAATAAGTTAGTTGGAGGAGAGGAGGGGTAGAAGAAGGTGAGAGAACTCCACTAACACACCGTACTCTCTTGAGCTGCTACTGGATAGATAGATCCATTATGGCTTTCTACAGACTGATAAAGTACTATAACCCACTAGAGTAAAGTAGAATCATCAATAAAGGATGGTATACTGTACAGTATGTTGTCTGCACTCCTTGAAGTGGCTTCACTAATCAATGCAGTGAGAGAAGAGTGACATACAGAGGCAGTGTTGTACACAGCATCCACAAGGGTAAGGTTTATTATTTAAACTGGTCAAACACATCCATCTGCCACCATAAGGTAGGCCTGCCCTAGACAGAGATAGCATTGCAACAAGCCAGGAAGAAAATAATCAAACCATTACAGGAACTTTGTTGATTTTAGGACTTCTTCATCCCAACCGCAAACATATTAGCCTTATTTTCATTTAAGAAGCTATGATAGTTCATACATTTGATCAGGAAATGCAAAAATATACAGATATGATGACCCCTCTTGATTTTGGCCCACTCACTATGTGCACATGGTATAAAAGCATTGACACTGATCTGATGAGGCCTAGTCACTTGATAGACCACAAACTAATAGCCTAATGACTGATAGAGGTGGAAGTGGCGAGACATATATAGCAAAATAAATAGGACAATAAAATAGTAATATTCAATATTTCATAGCGACAAATGATGCTTTTACTCCTGAGGAAATATACATTAACTGGTAGATTTGGTAGTAGACCTACACCCAAACCCAAAGCCCAACACTTAAAACAATAGCATTAATGCATTTGGTCATTTGGAGGTGGTTTAAAGACGACATGACTGTAAATAAAAGTGAGTGTAACACTGTCTGCGTTCCAAATAGCACCCTATTCCCTATACTGCACTACTTTTGACCAGAGCCCTATCGTCCATAAAGGGAATAGGGTGCCATTTGGGACACAAACATTATCTATTAACCACATGTGTAGCCTAATAATGCATTATAGTGCCTTCTATAACACTCGTAGAGCATTATGAGACTAGTTATAAGCATTCCTTACAGCTCGTATCTACTTATAACAACTACTGTAATTATTAGTCTATTAACTATGAATGGATACATACTGTGAAACACACGTGTTATAATCCCTTATTACACTTGCTATTCGTAGGCGATCAGTACTCATTTACAACAGCCTGTAAATGCAAAGGTGGCTTATACACTGTCAAGTGAGGACACAATAATTACTAACCAATCTACATATTTTCCTAATGATAAAAACATTGTTGCAAATATATACTGTATAGTGGAAAACCAAGTCATATTAATATTCCAATAATGCAACAATTTGTCTTACAATAGTTACCGATACAGCTGCCCTCGATCAGTACATCAAATTTAAATGAGGTTTTATAATCACCTGCAATGTTAAAATAGTGGAAAGCTAGCTCAAGGTATCCCAGTTACCCGTGCAACGTGGCTTTGATAAAACCATTAAGGTATTATTTGGGATTTAGCTTGATGTATCATAGAAATCCAATTTAAAAAACAAGACATATATGTTGAAAGTGCAATTTAGTCCGATATAGTCCGTAATGTGTTAAACCTCATATGAGCACAATCATTAGCTGGTCCTGGAAATGTTACTTTAATAACATGATTCTAATACTCTGTATGCATCTCCACCATAGAATATAATACTCTAGAGAGTAATACTACTATAGAGGGTATAATACTCTGTATGCATCTCCACCAGAGAATATAATACTCTAGAGAGTAATACTACTATAGAGGGTATAATACTCTGTATGCATCTCTACTAGAGAATATAATACTCTAGAGAGTAATACTACTATAGAGGGTATAATACTCTGTATGCATCTCCACCAGAGAATATAATACTCTAGAGTGTAATACTACTATAGAGGGTATAATACTCTGTATGCATCTCCACCAGAGAATATAATACTCTAGAGAGTAATACTACTATAGAGGGTATAATACTCTGCATGCATCTCCACCAGAGAATATAATACTCTAGAGAGTAATACTACTATAGAGGGTATAATACTCTGTATGCATCTCCACCAGAGAATATAATACTCTAGAGAGTAATACTACTATAGAGGGTATAATACTCTGCATGCATCTCCACCAGAGAATATAATACTCTAGAGAGTAATACTACTATAGAGGGTATAATACTCTGCATGCATCTCCACCAGAGAATATAATACTCTAGAGAGTAATACTACTATAGAGGGTATAATACTCTGCATGCATCTCCACCAGAGAATGTAATACTCTAGAGAGTAATACTACTATAGAGGGTATAATACTCTGTATGCATCTCTACCAGAGAATATAATACTCTAGAGAGTAATACTACTATAGAGGGTATAATACTCTGCATGCATCTCCACCAGAGAATATAATACTCTAGAGAGTAATACTACTATAGAGGGTATAATACTCTGTACCAGAGAAGATAGGATAAGAACACAAAGCTACAGTATTTATGATTCAACTTAGTTTAAAACAACCCTTAAAGTGTCATAGAAACATAACTTCAAACCACAAATCACTTTCTGGCTGAACAGAAGAACATGGCTACTTAAGTCCAGGATGCAAAGTGCAGACTGTTTTTGTGTAACTCAAGTCCCTAACCTCTGACCCCACCAACCATGACCGCTAACCTCTAACCCATGACCTTCTCAAGCCAAACCAAGGGGGGCACAAATTCAAACTGGACATAAGCTAGAGTCCACACAAAACAAGTCCATGCCAACGAATAATACATAATTTGACTCAAGTACAATACGAATGGTAGGCATTCAATGCTGAATAGCAAGTTATGGAAAAAAAAGAGAGTACAAAAATAGTTATAGGGATATAGGGGCTATGATATTGGAATTCACTGCAGCTTGCTGTGGAATGTTTAGTACTCTCGTTATCATCAGTATTCTTAACGATGGGCTCGTCAGAACTAGGCGCGGGGGCAACTAGCGTAAATTGACAGTAAACTTTCGGATTCAAAACGGTTTACTTCTTACTGTATACTATGCAGATATTGAAGGCTGGTCGTCAGATGTTCTTAGTTCGAGAAAAGTGGGAAAAATTACTGTTTTAGTGTATGAAGAACGTTCCTGTCGTTCTGAATGATACTCTGGTCTTGTTATAACAGATCCACAAAAGAACCAAGCAGCTTAGCATGATGAAACAGAATTAATTACTGCAGAAAACCAACTTTAAACCATGACAATACATTCACTGTGAGTGGGGAAATGCCTATAAACCCATGCTGAGAAACCTAGAGAAACATAAAATATATGCCATTTAGCAGACGCTTTTATCCAAAGCGACTTACAGTCATGTGTGCATACATTCTACGTATGGGTGGTCCCGGGAATCGAACCCACTACCCTGGCGTTACAAGCGCCATGCTCTACCAACTGTGCTAAGGCTTGTATCGTGTGTCCACACTTCTAATAAATGCAGCAAAAAAAGAAACATCCCTTTTTCAGGACCCTGTCTTTCAAAGATAATTCGTAAAAATCCAAATAACTTCACAGATCTTCATTGTAAAGGGTTTAAACACTGTTTCAATGAACCATAAACAATTAATGAACATGCACCTGTGGAACGGTCGTTAAGACACTAATAGCTTACAGACGGTAGGCAATTAAGGTCACAGTTATGAAAACTTAGGACACTAAAGAGGCCTTTCTACTGACTCTGAAAAACACCAAAAGAAAGATGCCCAGGGTCCCTGCTGATCTGTGTGAATGTGCCTTAGGTATGCTGCAAGGAGGCATGAGGACTGCAGATGTGGCCAAGGCAATAAATTGCAATGTCCGTTCTGTGAGACGCCTAAGACAGTGCTAAAGGGAAAAAGGACAGACAGCAGATCGTCCTCGCAGTGGCAGACCACAGGTAACAACACCTGCACAGGATCGGTACATCCAAACATCACACCTGCAGGACAGGTACAGGATGGCAACAACAACTGCCCGAGTTACACCAGGAACGCACAATCCCTCCATCAGTGCTCAGACTGTCCGCAATAGGTTGAGAGAGGCTGGACTGAGGGCTTGTAGGCCTGTTGTAAGACAGGTCCTCACCAGACATCATCAGAAACAACGTCCCCTATGGGCACAAACCCACCTTCACTGGACCAGACAGGACTGGAAAAAAGTGCTCTTCACTGACAAGTCGTGATTTTATCTCACCAGGGGTGATGGTCAGATTCGCATTTATCGTCAAAGGAATGAGCGTTACACCGAGGCCTCTACTCTGGAGCGGGATCGATTTGGAGGTGGAGGGTCCGTCATGGTCTGGGGCGGTGTGTCACAGCATCACCGGACTGAGCTTGTTGTCATTGCAGAAAATCTCAACGCTGTCCATTACAGGGAAGACATCATCCTCCCTCATGTGGTACCCTTCCTGCAGGCTCATCCTGACAGCATGACAATGCCACCAGCTATACTGCTCGATCTGTGCGTGATTTCCTGCAAGACAGGAATGTCAGTGTACGGCCATGGCCAGCGAAGAGCCCGGATCTCAATCCCATTGAGCACGTATATTACATGTTGGATCGGAGGGTGAGGGCTAGGGCCATTCCCCCCCAAAATATCCGGGAACTTGCAGGTGCCTTGGTGGAAGAGTGGGGTAACATCTCACAGCAAGAACTGGCAAATCTGGTGCAGTCCATGAGGAGATGCACTGCAGTACTTAAAGCAGCTGGTGGCCACACCAGATACTGACTGTTACTTTTGATAGATATCCCCTTTGTTCAGGGACACATTATTCCATTTCTGTTAGTCACATGTCTGTGGAACTTGTTCAGTTTATGTCTCAGTTGTTGAATCTTGTTATGTTCATACAAATATTTACACATGTTAAGTTTGCTGAAAATAAACGCAGTTGATATGAGAGGACGTTTCTTTTTTTGCTGAGTTTATGTAAGGTGTCAATGTATAATGAATACTCATCAATTGAAACAGCAACTTCGAGCCATTGTCAGTCATCAACACACTTTCAAGTGCAGAGGTATAGGTAAAGCAGTGCTTAAATTCATTGTCGCTATCGGATGAAAAGCTTGTAACACAATCTTTGCCAATTTTCATGTTTTACATGTGCTGAAAGCAGTAACTTCCTTCCATCATTCTAGTATAAAGAAAATGTATTCAAAATACTTCTGAAGTTCCATAATTGTATGTTCGTTATTTGGAAAATAAATTATAATTTATTTGTTCTGTTTTGGAGTTGACATTTAGATCCGACAGCGACGTCATGTTGCATTAATTATAGGTCATAACAGTTGGAGCCTTGGCTTGTTTCTGAGTTAACAGTTCAGACAGTTGGCCAGCAACCTGAGTCTCTAGAACATTCTACAGAGAGAGCCAGGGTTGTCTAGTCTGTGAGCTACACACGTGCATGAGCTCAGAGAGAAACATGCACTAGCTCAGAGTCAGTTCAGCATGCCTGTCCACAGTAATTTGAAGGATAGACAGAAAGAGAAAGGGATAAAAGAAAGATATAGACCCACACAACAGCACACACAGAGACAAACAGACAGGAAAAGGGGCATCATTATCAGTTTGGACACAGGGATGAGGGACTGTATGCAATGCACCAAAACAACATTGCTCCATCCAGCTGTCATCAATTAGCCTATGTCCAATCGTTCAAAAGCGTGTTACTCAGTCCTGTCCACTCCTAGATCATGTTGCTGAGCTATTGTCCAATCCTGGAGGTTGTTACTGAACCACTGTCAAATGCTGAACATGGCCAATCCTAGAGCATATTACTGAGCATTGTCCAATCCTGGAGCGCCTTGCCGAACCATTGTCTAATCCTAGAGCTTGCTGCTGAGGATCTCTGACACCTGTGCGTTTGTTTGGTCGTCTGAGTCCAGATCCTGGGCTCTCGCTCCTTCATACCCCTCCTCACCTGACCCCTCCTCTGCCAAAACCATTGTCACCCCTGCCCCTCTCTCCATCCCTCCCTTTCCCTCCATCCCTCTCTCCTCCTCTCCACAGCCCCTGTTCTCAGGTGACGTTTCCTTACACGGTTCCACAAAGATAGTCCTGATATGGGGCTTGGGCTCCCTCTGTCCCCCCCTCCGGCCCTCCAGGACACAGGAAGCATGACTAGCATATATCTCCCCCTGAGGTGATGGGAGATTCAGGGGCAGGGTGATCAGGTCTGGGTCCCTCTGCCTGGTATAGACCCCCTCGGACAGGGACCCTGTGTGGCTGTCGCTGTGGCCCCTGAGCCACCGCTGGGGACCGCTGAAGTAACCCGCCTGGGCCCCAGTAGCCCCGTGGCTCCGGGACAGCAGCTTCCGCTTGGCTGGGGGGTTGGCAAGGTGCCGCAACGGGGTAAAGGAGTGCTTGTCCTGGGTCGTTTTGGAGAGGGAGAGACCCTCCAGGGTTTTGGAGCAGGAAAGAGTGGTCTCAGGGAAGATGGGGGCAGGTGAGAGGGGTGGAGCGGGGGAGAGGATTGGGCCTGGGGAGAGAGAGAAGGCGGGGGAGGGAGGGGAGAGAGGGGAGAGAGCGAGGTCTTTGGGCTGGCAGATGCTGTACCTGGAAAATAAAAAATAAGATTTGTTAGGTTCTATTCATGGCTGTCAAAAAGAGATGGGGAGAGGGGAAGAGGAAGATAGTAGAGGAAAAAAAGGAGATAGTAGAGGAAAGGAGAGAGAGGGAAAAGGACAAATCTGGGGCTGGGGGAGAGTGAAAGGAAGAGGTTTTCATGGACACAAGTGGACTGGACAGGACAAGAGTGGCAACTCTATATCTACCCGAGCTTGTGTATCTGCAGTACGTTAGGGTCAGGGTTAGAGGTTATTCTCGTACCTGAGCTTGTATCTGCAGTACGTCAGGGTCAAGGTTAGGGTCAGGGTTAGAGGTCGTTTTCGTACCTGAGCTTGTGTATTTGCAGTATGTCAAGGTTAGGGTTAGAGGCAAAGTTCCCAGAATAAATATTAGCCCGCACAGAGAAGCTTCACTCATCTTTCTAGAGTTTTGCCTTTAGTTAACACTATCAATGTTTCGATCTATTGTGGGAATTGTGCTTGAATCAATGCAATATTAGCTACTTTCAATGTAACTGCATTTTTTGCCATTGTTTTTGATTGTAGGCCACTCTAGTAGGCCAACATTATGATCAAATAGCCACAGTAGTCTACTTGACCACTGTTAAAACTGTAACATAAAGCAGGTATAGCCTCAGTGTTCACAGTAAATGCGCGCCGGAAGTTGCACATAACTTTCACAACATTCATATTTGCTCAGTGCCAAAAACAGGGAACATTGGTTAGAGGTCATTCTCGTACCTGAGCTCGTGTATCTGTAGTACGTCGGGAGCGCTACCTCCCAGGGCGTGCACGGCCTGCTGGGATAGGTCCTGTGGGGGGGAGTAGAGCAGGTCCAGCTCGCGTGGGGACAAGGCTTCGCTGGAGTCGTAGTCACTGTC
>NC_068422.1:21666395-21683895 GCF_023373465.1 Oncorhynchus keta
ACGAGATGACACACACACACATAAATATATAAAAGAGAGTGACACCACGAGATGACACACACACACACACATATAAATATATAAAAGAGTGTGACACCACGAGATGACACACACACACATATAAATATATAAAAGAGAGTGACACCACGAGATGACACACACACACATATAAATATATAAAAGAGAGTGACACCACGAGATGACACACACACACATATAAATATATAAAAGAGAGTGACACCACGAGATGACACACACACACATATAAATATATAAAAGAGACTGACACCACGAGATGACACACACACACATATAAATATATAAAAGAGACTGACACCACGAGATGACACACACACACATATAAATATATAAAAGAGACTGACACCACGAGATGACACACACACACATATAAATATATAAAAGAGAGTGACACCACGAGATGACACACACACACACACATATAAATATATAAAAGAGACTGACACCACGAGATGACACACACACATATAAATATATAAAAGAGACTGACACCACGAGATGACACACACACACATATAAATATATAAAAGAGAGTGACACCACGAGATGACACACACACATATAAATATATAAAAGAGAGTGACACCACGAGATGACACACACACACACACACATATAAATATATAAAAGAGACTGACACCACGAGATGACACACACACACACATATAAATATATAAAAGAGTGACACCACGAGATGACACACACACACATATAAATATATAAAAGAGACTGACACCACGAGATGACACACACACATATAAATATATAAAAGAGACTGACACCACGAGATGACACACACACACATATAAATATATAAAAGAGACTGACACCACGAGATGACACACACACACATATAAATATATAAAAGAGTGTGACACCACGAGATGACACACACATATAAATATATAAAAGAGAGTGACACCACGAGATGACACACACACATATAAATATATAAAAGAGAGTGACACCACGAGATGACACACACACACACATATAAATATATAAAAGAGACTGACACCACGAGATGACACACACACACATATAAATATATAAAAGAGACTGACACCACGAGATGACACACACACACATATAAATATATAAAAGAGACTGACACCACGAGATGACACACACACACACATATAAATATATAAAAGAGTGACACCACGAGATGACACACACACACACATATAAATATATAAAAGAGAGTGACACCAGGGGATGACACACACATATAAATATATAAAAGAGAGTGACACCAGGGGATGACTCAGCTGGAAAGAATGCCGTGGATCAGATGGCAGAGAGAGAGAGGGGGAGACAAAACTGGGAATAATAGAGGATATTCCTCTCTTTCTCCCTATAACCGAATTCCATCACTCTTTTACAGCCAAAGGCAAGAATATTACTGTATATCTCAAGTACAGGATATGAAATGTAAGGGTCTTATACTGTATGAGAGGTGGGCTATATTTCAGATAAGAGGGTCTTACATGTTTTACATAATATTTGAGAGGTATATTTATATATAAGAGTATACTGTATATCCGGGAGGTAAACAGTTCTGCATGAAGAGGGATCAGTGAAAGGGATGAATGGTCTGTAAATGGGTATGATAATAATGCATGCTAATCCAGCCATACACTTCTCTGAAAGCCAAGAAGCCAGAAGGAACTGGATGCATGTCAACTGCCATTTAACTTTTCTAAGCACCCTGACGAAGGCTTTCATTCTAAAATGATTGGGCTTTTAATCATTAAAAAGCTTTTTACTGAACTTCCATTGTCCTCCTTTCAAGGTATTTCCCTTCATTCCACTTACTTAAATAGTTGATTGCCAATGATTTCTGTAGATTGAGGAAATTCAATCTCAACAGATTGCGTCTAGCCCTAATCAGGAGAGGAAACCCACTATAGCTTCCAGAAAGGTAGCATCCCCCAGACTCCCAGCATTCATCAGCACAGCAGTATCATCTCTCTTGAGCACTCGACAGATGATCCAAGTGTCATCCAAGACCTGTGTGTGTGGGTGTGTGAGAGGGAGAGAGTGTAAGACTATTCTGTGTGTGTGTGTGTGTGAGAGGGAGAGAGTGTAAGACTATTCTGTGTGTGTGTGTGTGTGTGTGAGAGGGAGAGAGTGTAAGACTATTCTGTGTGTGTGTGTGTGTGTGTGTGTGTGTGTGTGTGTGTGTGAGGGAGAGAGTGTAAGACTATTCTGTGTGTGTGGGTGTGTGAGAGGGAGAGAGTGTAAGACTATTCTGTGTGTGTGTGTGTGTGAGAGGGAGAGAGTGTAAGACTATTCTGTGTGTGTGTGTGTGTGTGTGCTCTTGATGCAGCATCATTTCCTGACAGCAAGAGCTCACAAGACGCCTGCAGGGAGCCAGAAGTCATCTCAGAAATGAGTCTTACTGAAAGTGACTGGGAAACTCTCTTACACACACACACACACACACGCATACACATACACACACGCACGCACGCGCACACACACGCACAAACACACACACACACACGACGCCCCCGCCCCTCTCCAGGTAGGCTCCAGCCAGCAGAGAGAACAGTGGTCCCAGTGAGTCCAAATGATGGTGACAGGTAAGGCGCGCCAGACAAAAGGACTTCCTCCTGAAACAGGAAATTGCCCATTCTGACCAGACATCTTTAGATTCCATTAACCCGCACTGGAGCTAAGGACTGGAGCCAGAGTGGGACGGTATTCAGCGTGAGACGCAGATGAGAACCAGAGGGGGGATCGTATTGGGAGTGTTGCGGGACGGTTGGCTGGTTTACGGGCATATTTGTTCCTCTACTATTCCTACTGAAGGGGAGAGGAGATATATAGTATGCAATATTGGCTTTAAGATTATGGATATTTCCTGTATAGTGCACTAGTTTTGACCAGGGCCCATCTGGAATAGGGTGCCATTAGAAAAGCAACTGAGGAAACTGACTGCAGAGGAATGATTCTAGCTTCCCTTCGCTTCAATCAATGAAGCTTACTTAGTCTGAATCCTAAATTGCACCCTATCCCATCTATTCCCCCTATTCACACAGATGCCACCCTCCACTCTCCTTTGATCCAGGGCAGGGGCCCCACTGCTGGGGTCTCTCCCCCACCACCAGGCTGTCGTGGTGCCTGAGAGAGCCAGATGCAGCTGGGTTTGTGGTTCCTTTGGAGGATGAATGACGCAAGCGCACACAGCAGGACAACGTCGGTTTATAGTATATCAATGTGTTGAACTACACAATAGGAACTGCGCATATTGAGGTTAGAGGTCGGTCCCCTAATTCTCCTCTCAGGAGTCGATTACCAGAGGCTTCCTTCCAATGTTCAAAAGACGCCTTACTTAGTCCACTCACTCATTTAGTCAGTTGATGTGAGGGTGATGCCAAATCCAGTGATGAATTGAATAAGATGCACTTCCACACAATACTAACAGGATGTTTACTGGACAAGACCAGTCTTCGACAACAATACCACAGTAAGGGAATCACCCCGCCCCCCCCGATCATGTAATGGCAAGTCTAAACAAATTGTACAATGAGATGGCTTAACGTCATCATTTCTGCACAGCCACACACACACGCCGCAGATACACACACACAGGCACGTAAACACAGAAACGCTTTCACGCACCTATACACTCGCAAGTAACAATGCGCACACACATAGAAATGCACGTACGTGCACACACACACACGCACCCTGACAGGACCTCCCAGTATCTAGACAGACTGTGGTATGACAGGCCAGCACTAAGAGCTTTCAGACAGACGGGCCTCTTTTCACACGCTTTGCCCCCTCACATTGACACTTCACTCTCTCTAATGCAGCCCACATGGCTGAGCTCACATACACACACACAAATGCACAAACACGCACAACTATGAGATTTACATGCACACACAGAGGCAGACTCATGCACATACACAGACTGAGAGACAGACATTGGCACTTTTATACAGAGACACATATTCAGACATCCCCACCCACACACACTCTCCCTCTCAGTCATTCATGATTGGTATTATTTTTTCCCCTGTCGCTCTCTCTCGCTCTCCCGAGTACTGTGTAATCTGTGGTTTGGGGGCCACATTTTTCCGTGCCTCTCTGAGCTCAGAACACACACACACACTCTCTCTCAGATCACACACACACTCTCAGATCACACACACACTCTCAGATCACAGAAACACACTTGTGGTTTTGTGGTTGGTCTCCATTACCAGTAGAGACCATGGTGGTAAAAGCTGGATTGGTTCTTCACAGAGAAAAACACCAGATGGGTTTACTTTCATGCTTTCAACTTTCTGACATGAGAGAGAAGGCTGGGCAGTTATGGAGTTCTTTAACATTAGAAAAACAAGCTATTTAACAGCTAGTACTCGTAGCAGTTAGGCTTTATTACATCAATAAACTGACTCCAATAGGATTATTAGCTCAGTTGTTTCTGCTGTTTCTTAGATTTTTGGTGCGTGATAAAGATATTTACTGAAAAATGGACAACATAAACGATATGAAAAATAAGCTTTTAAATAATTTTCTTTTGATGAATGTGAAAAAAAGGACATGCATTTGTATTAGAAATAGATACAAATGGTTTATACAGTGAGCTCCAAAAGTTTTGGGACAGTGACACGTTTTGTTGTTTTGCCTCTGTACTTCAGCACTATGGAAAGGAAATGATTACATTTGAGGTTAAAGTGCAGACTGTTCATTTGAGGGTATCCATATCGGGTGAACCGTTTAGGAATTAAAGCACTTTTTCTACATAGTCCCCCCATTTTAGGGGACCAAATGTATTGGGACAAATTCACTTCTGTGTGTATTAAAGAAGTAGAAAGTTAAGTATTTGGTCCCATATTCATAGTTCGCAATGACTACATCAAGCTTGTGACTCGACACATTTGTTGAATGCATTTGCTGTTTGTTTTGGTTGTGTTTCAGATTATTTTGTACCCAATAGAAATGAATGGTAAATAACGTATTGTGTCATTTTGGAGTCACTTATATTGTAAATAAAAATATCATATGTTTGGAAACACTTCTACATTCATGTGAAAACTACCATGATTACGGATAATCCTGAATGAATTGTGAATAATGATGAGTGACAAAGTTAGAGGCATAAATATCATACCCACCCAAAAAATGCTAACCTCCACTGTTATTGTAATGGTGAGAGGTTTGCATGTCTTGGCGGTATGATGTTTGTGCGTCTGTAAATTTCTCACTCATCGTCATTCACAATTCACTATCCATAACCATGGTAGCATCCACATTAATGTAGACGTGTTCAGAAACATATTCTATTTTTATTTAACATAAAAGTAATCTGAAACACAACCAAAACAAACAGCAAATGCATCCAACAAATTTGTAGAGTCACAAGTTTGATGTAGTCATTGCGTGCAAGGAATATGGGACCAAATACTTCACTTTTTACTACTTGAATTTGTCCCAATACTATGTACAAAAAGTGCTATAATTTCTACCTGGTCCATCTATATGGATGAAAATACCTTCAAATGAAAGCTGACAGTATGACAGTAGTCATTGTATAATGTTGGAGTACAGTGCCAAAACAACTAAAATACTTTTGGAGCTCACGGTATTTCACACCGTACTGATTGAATTGACGCTCTCATAAAGGGACAGACTTGAAATACAGTAAAGTGACTTTACTTTTCCAAGTTAGATATAGCTGAAATATATTATCACATATAACTGTGTGTATTCCAGTAAACCGTCACACAGTTTACATACGGCACACTTTAACAGCAAAACACTGTATAATGCACCTTGTTTTACAGAATGAATGCTATAGATTGCACTGCATTATGGGTAAAATGCTGAAAAGTTATTAACTGTAATTGGAAGCCTATTACAAAATGACTCTAGTTTATGCCTACTGTAGAGTCATTTTCCAGTTTCAGGTGCCAACCTCATGCTGTCGGGTGAGACACATGAAGCTCAGACTATTTTAGTAAAATAGGAGAAGAAAGAAATCACCCAGATAATAATTGTTTTAATGATTAGGCTTCGCTGTACCGCAGCCTCTGGGTGCCATAGTGAATAAACTGAGCACAGATTTGTTTCTGTCTCAGCCTCCAGTATCTATGCTGCAATAGTTTATGTGTCGGGGGGCTAGGGTCAGTCTGTTATATCTGGAGTACTTCTCCTGTCTTATCCGGTGTCCTGTGTGAATTTAAGTATGCTCTCTCTAATTCTCTCTTTCTCTCGGAGTACCTGAGCCCTAGGACCATGCCTCAGGACTACCTGACGTGATGACTCCTTGCTGTCCCCAGTCCACCTCCAGTTTCAACTGTTCTGCCTGTGATTATTATTATTTGACCATGCTGGTCATTTATGAACATTTGAACATCTTGGCCATGTTCTGTTATAATCTCCACCCGGCACAGCCGGAAGAGGACTGGCCACCCCACATAGCCTGGTTCCTCTCTAGGTTTCTTCCTAGGTTTTGGCCTTTCTAGGGAGTTTTTCCTAGCCACTGTGCTTTTACACCTGCATTGCTTGCTGTTTGGGGTTTTAGGCTGGGTTTCTGTACAGCACTTTGAGATATCAGCTGATGTACGAAGGGCTATATAAATAAATTTGATTTGATTTGATTCGCAACCATTTTGTTTGCCCCATTACTACAGAGAAACCGACTTATTTCTAGCCCAAATAGTTCAAAAATATATTTTATTTTATTTATATAACCTTTATTTAACCAGGCAAGTCAGTTATGAACAAATTCTTATTTTCAATGACGGCCTAGGAACAGTGGGTTAACTGCCTGTTTATGATATTTATGCCTCTAACTTTGTCACTCATTATTATTCACAATTCATTCAGGATTATCCGTAATCATGGTAGCATTCAAATGAATGTATAAGTGTTTCCAAACATATTATATTTTTATTTACAATATAAGTGACTCCAAAATGACACAATACGTTATTTACCATTCATTTCTATTGGGTACAAAATAATCTGAAACACAACCAAAACAAACAGCAAATGTATCTGACCCATATTACCGGCGCAACATTCTTTCATATTTTCTTACACTGTTAAAACTTGTTGTTATTTTTACAGTATTATACAATAAAACTAATAGCAATGTACCCTAATCAGTATTTACAGTAAATTGTCATAACTCCCAATGCACTCTGGGTGATTTTAGGAGTAATTGGTCAATTATGTAGTAAATTCCAATGAAACCATGTTTTAACAGCACAGTCGTGGCCAAAAGTTTTGAGAATGACACAAATATAAATGTTCACAAAGTCTGCTGCCTCAGTTTGTATGATGGCAATTTGCATATACTTCAGAATGTTATGAAGAGTGATCAGAGGAATTTCAATTAATTGCAAAGTCCCTCTTTGTCATGCAAATGAACTGAATCCCCCCAAAACTGCTTGAGGTCATTGTCCATTTGAAAGACCCATTTATGACCAAGCTTTAACTTCCTGACTAATGTCAAGAGATGTTTCTTCAATATATCCATTTTCCTCCCTCATGATGCCATCTATTTTGTGAAGTGCACAGGTCCCTCCTGCACAGCAAAGCACCCCCACCAACATGATGCTGCCACCCACGTGCTTCATGGTTGGGATGGTGTTCTTCGGCTTGCAAGCCTCCCCCTTTCTCCTCCAAACATAATGATGGTCATTATGCCAAACAGTTCTATTTTTGTTTCATCAGACCAGAGGACATTTCTCTAAAAATTACCATCTTTGTCCCCATGTGCAGTTGCAAACCGTAGTCTGGCTTTTTTATAGCGGTTTTGGAGCAGTGACTTCTTCCTTGCTGAGTGTCCTTTCAGGTTATGTCGACATAGGACTAGTTTTACTGTGAATAACTCCTTGCTGTCCCCAGTCCACCTGGCCATGCTGCTGCTCCAGTTTCAACTGTTCTGCCTTACTATTATTCGACCATGCTGGTCATTTATGAACATTTGAACATCTTGGCCATGTTCTGTTATAATCTCCACCCGGCACAGCCAGAAGAGGACGGGCCACCCCACATATGCTCTCTCTAATTCTCTCTTTCTTTCTTTCTCTCTCTCGGAGGACCTGAGCCCTAGGACCGTGCCCCAGGACTACCTGACATGATGACTCCTTGCTGTCCCCGGTCCACCTGACTGTGCTGCTGCTCCAGTTTCAACTGTTCTGCCTTGTTATTATTCGACCATGCTGGTCATTTATGAACATTTGAACATCTTGGCCATGTTCTGTTATAATCTCCACCCGGCACAGCCAGAAGAGGACTGGCCACCCCACATAGCCTGGTTCCTCTCTAGGTTTCTTCCTAGGTTTTGGCCTTTCTAGGGAGTTTTTCCTAGCCACCGTGCTTCTACACCTGCATTGCTTGCTGTTTGGGGTTTTAGGCTGGGTTTCTGTACAGCACTTTGAGATATCAGCTGATGTACGAAGGGCTATATAAAATAAAATAAATTTGATTTGAATTTGATTTGAATATAGATACTTTTGTACCTGTTTCCTCCAACATCTTCACAAGGTCCTTTGCTGTTGTTCTGGGATTGATTTGCACTTTTCGCACAAAAGTACGTTCATCTCTAGGACAGAACGCGTCTCCTTCCATGCGAGGTCCCATGGTGTTTATACTTGCGTACTATTGTTTGTACAGATGAACGTGGTACCTTCAGGCGTTTAGAAATTGTTCCCAAGGATGAACCAGACTTGTGGAGGTCTAGAACTGTTTTTCTGAGGTCTTGGCTGATTATTTTTTGATTTTCCCATGATGTCAAGCAAAGAGGCACTGAGTTTGAAGGTAGGCCTTGAAATACATCCACAGGTACACCTCCAATTGAATCAAATGATGTCAAATAGCCTGTCAGAAGCATCTAAAGTCATGACATAATTTTCTGGAATTTTCCAAGCTGTTTAAAGGCACAATCAACTTAGTGTATGTAAACTTCTGACCCACTGGAATTGAAGTGAAATAATCTGTAAACAATTGTTGGAAAAATTACTTGTGACATGCACAAAGTAGATGTCCTAACCAATTTGCCAAAATTATAGTTTGTTAACAAGACATTTGTGGAGTGGTTGAAAAACAAGTTTACAAAGATATATATATATATATACATATATATATTTGATACGCCGTAATATGAAAACACATTACCTAGTAGCAAATCGCAAGCAATTACAGTAAAATACTGTACCCTGCCTCCCTTCAATTAATTTAATTAATTCATTACAATTACCGTAAAAATATTACAGTAACATGCTGTACTGTACATTTACAGCATTATACTTGCAGCAGAGTTGCCAGCAAACTACTGTAATTATATAACACAGCTGTGTTGCTGTAATTATTACAGTATAATGCTGTATTGTATAATACAACACGGTTTTTCTTACTGTTAAACAAGTGACAGCATCCCTGCTGCAAAGCAAAACTACAGCATTTAGCTGGCAACTCTGCTGCCAGTTTCATGCTGTACATTTACAGGTACAGTTATATCTCCCTACCTGTATATAGTCCAGTATATGTTGGTGTCTCTGTTTGGCAGTGGCAACCTCTGTGTCCATTATGGCCTCTCGCAGTGCCTGCTGGGTAATAAGTGCATCCAGGTCCAAGACAGATGACATGCGGCAGTACAGACTGATGCACTTCTCCTTGTAGGCACTGAAATGGACTGGAGAGAGACAAGACATATATAGACCAATTAACTTCTTATTCGCACAGAAGTGGACTGGAGAGATAAGTATATATTTGAATTTAAAATATAACTTCAAACTTATCCCTGTATTCTCAGAAATGGGCTTGAGAGAGAAATATATTTTTGAATATAAAATATAGACTCCAACTTCTCCTTGTATTCACAGAATTGGGCTGGAGTGAGACAAATATACAGTATATCAGAACATACAATATGTAGACTAAATCACCTCTTACAGGCACAGACATGGACTGGATAGAGACATATACCGTGTTAATACTGTATAACGAGACGTACATTGAGTGTACAAAACAATAGGAACACCTTCCTAATATTGAGTTGCACCCCCTTTACCCTCAGAACAGCCTCAATTCATTGGGGCATGGACTACAAGCATTTCTTAGTTATGTCAAGTTGGCTTTATGTCCTTTGGGTGGTGGACCATTCTTGATACACACAGGAAACTGTTGAGCGTGAAAAACCCAGCAGTGTTGTAGTTCTTTAATCCTTTGTCTTGCCCATTCACCCTCTGAATGGCACACAAACGCAATCCATGCCTCAATTGTCTCAAGGCTTCAAAATCCTTCGTTAACCTGCCTCCTCCCCTTCATCTACACTGATTGAAGTGGATTTAACAGGTGACAACTGATCATAGCTTTCACCTCGATTCACCTGGTCAGTCTGTCATGGAAAGACCAGGTGTTTTTAATGAACTTCTTCATATTTGCACAGAAGTGGATTAAAGAGACAAATATAAGAAAATACAATATATAGACGAGTTAACTTCTTATACGCACGGAAGTGGACTGGCGAGATATTATAATTGTGTTATTAAATCCTTGTTATGCATTTTATTCTGCATTTGTAAACAGAGCACCCGTGTAAAAAACATCAGTCTCAATGGGACTTGCCTGAAAAAATAAAGGTTTGATCAAATAAATAACTATATGTTAATATATGTTAACAGCATATAACAGGTGTATAACAAGACATTCAGTGACTGAAGAACGTGTCTTTGTATTCACAGCACTACTATTCTCTGGGGCTAGTCACTCTGAGAGGGGGTCAAAGGTCAGATCAGCATGGCGATGCTCTGGAGCCCTCAGAGAGACTGATTTAATGTGTGGCCCTACGGACCAGAGGAAAAGAGAGGAATCTACAACCACTGATCTAACACAGAGAGAGAGAGAAACAGAGCGAGAGAGAGAAGAACAGAGGCTAATAGAGAGAAACAGAGCGAGAGAGAGAAGAACAGAGGCTAATAGAGAGAAACAGAGCGAGAGAGAGAAGAACAGAGGCTAATAGAGAGAAACAGAGCGAGAGAGAGAAGAACAGAGGCTAATAGAGAGAAACAGAGCGAGAGAGAGAAGAACAGAGGCTAACAGAGAGAAACAGAGCGAGAGAGAGAGAAGAACAGAGGCTAATAGAGAGAAACAGAGCGAGAGAGAGAAGAACAGAGGCTAATAGAGAGAAACAGAGCGAGAGAGAGAAGAACAGAGGCTAATAGAGAGAAACAGAGCGAGAGAGAGAAGAACAGAGGCTAATAGAGAGAAACAGAGCGAGAGAGAGAAGAACAGAGGCTAATAGAGAGAAACAGAGCGAGAGAGAGAAGAACAGAGGCTAATAGAGAGAAACAGAGCGAGAGAGAGAAGAACAGAGGCTAATAGAGAGAAACAGAGCGAGAGAGAGAAGAACAGAGGCTAATAGAGAGAAGGAGAGGAAGGGAGAGAGGAACAGAGAGCGAGAAAGAGAAGGGCCAACAGAGAAAGAGAAAAAATAATCTCTCACTCATTCAAGGGAGAGTGAGGGAGAAAGAGAGAGATGTACACAGGGATAGAGGAGGGAGAGATGGGAGAAAGAGAGAGAGATGTACACAGGGATAGAGGAGAGAGAGATGTACACAGGGATAGAGGAGGGAGAGATGTACACAGGGATAGAGGACGGAGAGATGTACACAGGGATAGAGGAGGGAGAGATGTACACAGGGATAGAGGAGGGAGAGATGGGAGAAAGAGAGAGAGATGTACACAGGGATAGAGGAGAGAGAGATGTACACAGGGATAGAGGAGGGAGAGATGTACACAGGGATAGAGGAGGGAGAGATGTACACAGGGATAGAGGAGGGAGAGATGTACACAGGGATAGAGGAGGGAGAGATGTACACAGGGATAGAGGACGGAGAGATGTACACAGGGATAGAGGACGGAGAGATGTACACAGGGATAGAGGAGGGAGAGATGTACACAGGGATAGAGGAGGGAGAGATGTACACAGGGATAGAGGAGAGAGATGTACACAGGGATAGAGGACGGAGAGATGTACACAGGGATAGAGGAGGGAGAGATGTACACAGGGATAGAGGAGGGAGAGATGGGAGAAAGAGAGAGAGATGTACACAGGGATAGAGGAGGGAGAGATGTACACAGGGATAGAGGAGAGAGATGTACACAGGGATAGAGGAGAGAGATGTACACAGGGATAGAGGACGGAGAGATGTACACAGGGATAGAGGAGGGAGAGATGTACACAGGGATAGAGGAGAGAGATGTACACAGGGATAGAGGAGGGAGCGATGTACACAGGGATAGAGGAGGGAGAGATGTACACAGGGATAGAGGAGGGAGAGATGTACACAGGGATAGAGGAGGGAGAGATGTACACAGGGATAGAGGACGGAGAGATGTACACAGGGATAGAGGAGAGAGATGTACACAGGGATAGAGGAGAGAGATGTACACAGGGATAGAGGAGGGAGAGATGTACACAGGGATAGAGGACGGAGAGATGTACACAGGGATAGAGGAGGGAGAGATGTACACAGGGATAGAGGAGAGAGATGTACACAGGGATAGAGGACGGAGAGATGTACACAGGGATAGAGGAGAGAGATGTACACAGGGATAGAGGAGGGAGAGATGTACACAGGGATAGAGGACGGAGAGATGTACACAGGGATAGAGGAGGGAGAGATGTACACAGGGATAGAGGAGGGAGAGATGTACACAGGGATAGAGGAGAGAGATGTACACAGGGATAGAGGAGGGAGAGATGTACACAGGGATAGAGGAGAGAGATGTACACAGGGATAGAGGAGGGAGAGATGTACACAGGGATAGAGGAGAGAGATGTACACAGGGATAGAGGAGGGAGAGATGTACACAGGGATAGAGGACGGAGAGATGTACACAGGGATAGAGGAGGGAGAGATGGGAGAAAGTAGATGTTCCAACAAAAAGAGGGGCTTAACAGAAGGCCGTGGTCAGTGTAGACGTACCCAGCTCAAACATTTGTAGAGGAAGGTTGAGAAAGCCGGAGTGGGGAGTGTAGGGGTTGCTCTGTCCGGGAGCTGTACACACATCTTCAGCCGCCGGCAGCAGCAGCAGAAAGGAAACATTATGACCCAACTCCAACACCTCGTGAGTGTAGATACGGAAGTGCTTGGCCTGCAACCAGACATGAACACAGTAAGAATATGAACAGGGGCAAAGATGGACACATACATCCGGGCGCACACACACAAACACACACCCACGCGCACACACACACCCACGCACACACCCAAGCGCACACACACACACACAAACACACACCCACGCACACACCCACGCACGCACACACACACACCCACGCACACACCCAAGCGCACACACACACCCACGCACACACCCACACCCAAGCGCACACACACACCCACGCGCACACACACACCCACGCACACACCCACGCGCACACCCAAGCGCACACACACACACAAACAAACACACACCCACGCACACACACACCCACACACACCCACGCACACACCCAAGCGCACACACACACCCACGCACACACACACACACCCACGCACACACCCAAGTGCACACACACACCCACGCGCACACACACACACCCACGCGCACACACACACCCACGCACACACCCAAGCGCACACACACACACAAACACACACCCACGCACACACCCAAGCACACACACACACCCACGCCCAAGCGCACACACACACCCACACACACACCCACGCACACACACACACCCACGCACACACCCAAGCGCACACACACACCCACGCACACACCCACGCACACACACACACCCACGCACACACCCAAGCTCACACACACACCCACGCACACACCCACGCACACACACACACCCAAGCGCACAGACAATTCTGTCTGTCCAGTTCTTCTTAGAACATAAACAACATAATGTTGTGTTCTTCAGGAATGTCAGTCTCAGAGTGCTGAGACTCGCTATGTGGCGGTGCTTCCGTCTGAAAAATGACACCCTATTCCCTATGTAGTGCACTACTTGTAAACAGGGCCCATATGGCTCTATATAGGAAATAGGGTGCCATGTTTTTGACGCAGACACCACCACATAGCTAGCCTCAGCACTCTGATACTGACATTCCTGAAGAACACAACTATGTTGTTTATTTTTCTCGACACCAACAATAACATCTGCTAAACACATGTATGTGACAAATACATTTGATTTGAAGACACTCAGGGAGATAGATGGCTTTCAGAGCCCAGCTGATTTGTGTTGTAAAACAACTCTGAGTAAAGAGAGGAGTGTTCAGAGGTAGAGAGAAGATAAAAGATCAAACAGAAACTATAAACTTAATAGAGAGGCTCACGTCAGGACCATCAACCATCCAATATGGCTCCTGTCAGAGAAGGACCTGATGAGAGATGGGTTTTATGTGCCTGGCACAGAGCTACTGTAGAGACAGATTGGTGTGTGTGTGTGTGTGTGTGTGTGTATATACGTGCATTCCTGTGTGTGTACCTGGTGCAGAGGTAGGTTGATGAGTTTAAGCAGGGCCTTGAGGGAAGTCTGTAGCTCGTAGTAGAGGAGCGGTGTGTTACTGTCTGTCGTTTGATCTGCTCCCTCTCTCTCTCCCGCCGGTCTCTCCTCTCCATCCTCTAGGGTTGACAGTCTCTGCAGCCAGTCCCACTCCTCCCTGAGAGAGAGAAAAAGAGAGGGGAAAAAAGAGAGAAAGAAGAGAAACACCTAATGTAAGCAGGAATAAGATCATAGGTTCCAAGTTGTTGTGATGGTAACAGAGTAAAGGGCTGTGACTCTGAAGGCTGATGCCGCCGAAAACATTACGATGCACCAATAGAGTATCACTATGTTTATGTGTGTGTGTGTGTGGATCGTTGTTTTGCTCCAGGGAATTTCTCTGTACGTGGGCTCTCCCTCGGACCCCCACTGTGCTCTGTGGTGCAGTCTGTGGAAAGACCTAGTAAATCACATCTTCCACTGCCCCTGGACGTGTGTGTATACTTCCTTGCCAGCAACAGTGAGTGTATGTCTGCCTGTCTATATTCCTCTTTACCTGAAACTTATGTGAAGTCCTCTTCCAAAGTGCGAGTGTGTGTGTAACTGGCCCAGTGGGTGTATATACTGTATAATACTCCCTGTGTCAAGCTAACCACTGAGGTCACCTCTACCACCTCAGACCAATGTCAACAAACAACTCATTTACACAACTAACACAAACACACGCACTAACGCACAGAGAACACACACGCACACCTACACACACCCATACACATCTCTGTTTCCCCTGTAGAGAGAAACTCAACACCTCTATCTCACTTCTATCTACTTAGAACTTTCTCTCCTCTCCCTTTATCCCTCTCTTTCTCCCCTCTCCCCTCATCCCTCTCTTTCTCTCCTCAACCCTCTTTCTCTCCTCTCCCCTCATCCCTCTCTTTCTCCCCTCTCCCCTCATCCCTCTCTTTCTCTCCTCATCTGTCTATGTCTCTCCTCATCCCTTTCTTTCTCCCCTCATCCCTCTCTTTCTCCCCTCATCCCTCTCTTTCTCCCCTCATCCCTCTCTTTCTCCCCTCATCCCTCTCTTTCGCTCCTCAACTGAGCATGGGTACAACACTCTCCAGTTTCTCTACATCTACCAACAGCCAAAGCTCCCAAGTATTTCCATGATCTGTAGATGAAAATACATGAGGCTTTGGCACAGTGTCTGTAGCATAATATTATACTGTCAGATCCAAATACACACTGCTGCCCGTCTAGTGTCTGCCTCTCTGTCTCACACACTAACACGAAGGAGGAATAGTGAGAGAGACAGTGAAATAGAGAGAATAAACAGACAGAAAGAGAGAGAGGGATGAGAGTCTGTCTGACTGCAGTGTTTTCTTGAGATGAAGGGGAAAAACGCAGTCCAATGTTTCCCTTTGTTTCTCACTTCCCACTGTATCTAGGACCGCAGCACAGCTAACTAGGACCGCAGCACAGCTAACTAGGACCGCAGCACAGCTAACTAGGACCGCAGCACAGCTAACTAGGACCACAGCACAGCTAACTAGGACCGCAGCACAGCTAACTAGGACCGCAGCACAGCTAACTAGGACCGCAGCACAGCTAACTAGGACCGCAGCACAGCTAACTAGGACCGCAGCACAGCTAACTAGGACCGCAGCACAGCTAACTAGGACCGCAGCACAGCTAACTAGGACCGCAGCACAGCTAACTAGGACCGCAGCACAGCTAACTAGGACCGCAGCACAGCTAACTAGGACCGCAGCACAGCTAACTAGGACCCCAGCACAGCTGACTAGGACCGCTGGTTGACTAGCGTTCAGACACTCTGCTAGCTGACTAGCGTCCAGACACTCTGCTAGTTGAATGGCGTCCAGCCACTCTGCTTGCTGTAGCCAAGGAGCATTGCACACATACTTCTACCTATTCCTCGCAGCCCCATAGAAATCAGATCTCATATTACTCAAACACACACACTCACAAACACACACACTCACAGCCTCAGAGTCAATGTAACATAATACTGTAGGTAGATTAGTGGTGATTGTCCCAGTAGAGAATGTGTGTAATGCGGTGAATGTTAGCTGACAACATCAGAGGTGTAAACAGCGAGTTGGCATTCCTCTAAGTCAGCCGCGGGACAATTTTTTTCTTGAGCAGATGGTCAAGGGGCCAGAACATAATTACAAATGATTTGTAGACCGCAAATGGACCGCAAGAAGCCCAAACAGATAAAATGTTTTGACTAAAACATGAATCATTTTAAACCTTGCTAACATTTATATGCAATCCCGTGTCTCTCTATTATGCGTGGGAATACTTGGGAACAGATTTCTTAAATTAAAATCACTTGGAGCTGAATTCCTGGTGTTTTTACAGTCTTATTTTTTTGCTCAGAAAACTTGGGGGAACAAATAAAAACACCTGGGGGCCAAATTCGGCCTGAGGGCCGCCAGTTGGGGAACCTTGCTCTAAGTTAATGTTCTAACAAAAACTGTTACGGTGCCAAGTCCTAGACCAAATACCACCTAGACAACAGACAGACCCTAATACTACCTACAGTATACACAGCCAGACAGACAATCTAAAAACAGATCTTTAGTTAATCAGCATAGAGTTCTCATTCTCAAATTCTGTGAATTGATTCGGGCCGGGAGGGTTTTGAGCTTGTGTCTTGTGCACCTTTTTAGCCTACTACAGCTCTCTCTCAGTCGCAGCAGCTGCAGCCACTAGCAGCACCAGGATTCCAATATTGGCTGGGCCAGAGACATTTGTTGGCAAGATGAAATGTATATTTCTGATTATTGAAATGCTTCAAATTGTGATACGAATAGGCTGAAGTGTACTCGGGAGAATGAAGATCCCCAAGACGATGACAGGCAGCGCATCTCAGTATCAGAAGAAGCCCATATTACAATGGCAGATACATCCTATCAAAATAAACCCTATGACTGTCCTGCTAATGTGCCTTAC